>NW_020838035.1:3563779-3705569 GCF_003676395.1 Aethalodelphis obliquidens | reverse complement strand
GAACCCGTGTCCCCTGCATCGGCAGGCGGACTCTCAACCACTGCGCCACCAGGGAAGCCCTACACGTGATTTTTATACATGGTTTCTTATTACATTATTAGCTAAAATATTCTTTTTTGCAAATAATGTTTATTTGACATTCTTACATTGTTTCATAAGACATCTAGAACGATGATTCTTCTGTGCATAATTTTCAGTACTTCTCTGTCATGATTTCCCCATCCTTAACCTTAATTCTGACTTGATTCTCCTTCAATTCTTGAGCTCGATGGAGTTTCATTCTCCTCAGTGTGTTCCATTATTGGAACATTTCTTCATATGAATTTTACAAGATGCCCTCAGGAAGGATATAGTTTCTTCACACTTGCATCTCAGAAAATACTTTCTCGCAGGACAGCTTGCCAAGGGTTCTTCTGCCAAAATATGATAGATCTGACTCCATTAACTATTCCAGAGAATTCTAAGGTGAGAGAGATTTTTCTTTTCGTGTTTGTCATGGTCCTAAAGACATTTGGGGGAGCTTATCACAAGCAGACAGACAGACCTCAGATTGTATGAAGAATATAGAAGTGCACTGGAGCGCAAGATGGTGGTCCGTGAGGAGTGTCACAGGACCAAGAACCAGGGATGGGTGGGCCAACACCACCTAGAATGCTCTCTGCCCGTCCTGAGTCTGATGCTTCCTCATGGCACCTGTACCCACATGACTCTCTGCGTGTTTCTGACTGGCCGGCTCCTTTGGGAAAATGAGTATCCCAGGGTGTCTGCACGCCTGACCCTCACATCACAGCCAGAAGTGCGGGGGTGGGAGTGGGGCAGGGAGGGCCAGCATAGCCTTTGACGTGGCCCACCTCGACTAGGGATGCGGGGACGTGCAGTCGAGACGGACGCCTCCAAAGATGGCTGCCGTCGCACGGAGGCTGTTCGTGCTCTTCTCTGGGACCCTTGTCATTCTGTTCGGTTTTCTTTGCGTCACTAATTTTGAAGAACGTTACCAGGCTAGGTCTCCGCGTCTACCTCTTTTCATGTATTATTCTGGAAATGATGGGGCTGTTAATCTCAGGAATATGGTCTTTAGTCTTTACCTTAATTCCACACAGATCTGGGTCTTCCTTCTGCATCCTCCGTCTTATGTTTTATGTTCTTTACGGGTTGATTCCTTTTGCTGTCTTCCTGACTTACTAACACTCA
The DNA here is from genome assembly GCF_003676395.1 of Aethalodelphis obliquidens. Classification (NCBI taxonomy): domain Eukaryota; kingdom Metazoa; phylum Chordata; class Mammalia; order Artiodactyla; family Delphinidae; genus Aethalodelphis; species Aethalodelphis obliquidens. The sequence goes on along the minus strand of NW_020838035.1, from coordinate 3,704,378 downwards.
AAATCATTTCTTCTTTGAGTCCCTTCCTTTTCTGACCATATATATATATTTTTTAAATTTAAATATATATAAATATGTATATTCCCTAAGTGATGCTAATCTTTATTTAAATATATATGTATACATATGTATGTGTATGCACAAATATATATGGTTATATACATACTTCCCGAGTGATTCAATTATTTATTTAAATGTATATACATTTTATAAACATTTGCTTTTATCATTTATTTTTATTTATTTTACTTTATTTTTTTAAATTAGTTAATTAATTTTTTGCTGCGTTGGGACTTAGTTACTGCGCGGGCTTTTCTCTAGTTGTGGCGAGTGGGGGCTACTCTTCGTTGCGGTGCGCGGGCTTCCCGTTGCGGTGGCTGCTCTTGTTGCGGAGCACGGGCTCTAGGCGCGCGGGCTTCAGTAGTTGTGGCGCACGGGCTCAGCAGTTTTGGCTTGCGAGCTGTAGAGTGCAGGCTCAGTAGTTGTGGCGCACGGGCTTAGTTGCTCCGCGGCATGTGGGATCTTCCCGGACTAGGGCTCGAACCCGTGAACCCTGCTTTGGCAGGCAGATTCTTCAAGACTGCACTTCCAGGGAAGTCCCTATCATTTATGTTTAAATAATATATATTTATATATATACACGTACACATAGGTTTGCATACCTATAAATGTACAGGCGGACCTCGGAGATATTGTGGGTTTGGTTCCAGACCACCACAACAAAATGAATGATGCAATAAAGCAAGTCACTCAAGTGTTTTGGGTTTTCAGTGCATATGAAAGTGCTCTTTACACTATAGTGTGGTCTATTAGGTGTGCAGTAGTTTTATGTCTAAAAAAATGTACAGACCTTACAAATCACTTATTGCTAAAAAATGCCCAAACAATTGCAATGGCTACATCAAAGATCACTGATCACAGATCCCCATAACAAATTACCAAAGTGTGACACAGAGACACAAAGTGACCAAATGCTGTTGGAAAACTGGTGCAACAGACTTGCTTGGTGCAGGGTTGCCCGAAACCTTCAAGTTGTGAAAAATGCCGTATGTGCAAAGCACAAAAAAGTGCAGTGCAATAAAACAGGGTATTCCTGTATAATTTTTAGTACATGATAAAAGTATATGCCTGTATATGTATGTGTATATACATTCTATAAGTGTGTGTGCGTGTGTGTTCACTCATGGCCGCTTTCAAAGAATGTCACTGTAAAAGCTACGTAATCATTTTTGTGCATATATATAACACAAACATCATTATTACCAAGTGCTGCCTCTCTTTATTAGTAAATGTATTTCAGCTCAGAATACGAACCTAAACGTTATCGTCTCACAAACATGCTCATTGTCTTTTTACATAATAAATATTTAATTAATCCAGAATTAATTTTATCTTACGATGAAGTTTTTATATTTTCCTCTTTTCAAATATTTAGTTAATGGTACTTTTTGAAAAGAAAGACTTTATCATACTCATTGTAACGTTAGTAGTAGTACAATAAATAATATAATGAGAGCAGCAAAACCTTATACCTCATTTGAGCCAAAATTATTCACACTTGCAAGTTTTGTTAGAATCAACATTAGAATAATTTTGTTCAGTTACCCCCAAATTTTGTCACTAATGAGTTACTTTGAAAATATATTAATATTGTTACTCAGTTTCTGCCACTGAATGCTTCCACATGTGTACAAGTCTTCTTTTATATCTCTCATAATTTTGTATATTTTATACAGTGTGTTATATACGTCTTAAGGTTATTACTAGATGGTTTATTATTACTACGAAAAGTATTTCTTTCTAAACATGTTAATATTCATATGTATAGAAGTTGATTTTGTGTATTGTATTCATCCAGTTAGAACTAAGAAGTCATCCCTTCTAACTTACTTAGTTGATGATCTAAACTGTTTTTCTCTGGTTAGATAATCTTAGGCAGGAATCATTCTTCCTCTTTAATATTTTCAGAAAATTCAGCCTTTCCCAAAGCCTGTTCCCTGCAATGTTACATCAGCTCCTTACTAACTGGATTAAAAAAGGATTCCCTGTCAAAATAGATATTGCCGACCCGCTGATCCTTTCATTAAATATTAATTGTATCAAATGCTGTTTGCCATTCTGCAAATACTTTTTTCTCATTTGACCGTATTCCATTGCTTAGCGTTGACTTTTCTCCTTCCACTGTTGACAGCAAGCGAAGTATTACATTTCTTCCTGTGGATCTGGTCTTCAACATTTGTAGAGTAACCCTAACTCTTTACTGGATTACAACATACTTTTCTTTCTTTTTTGTTCAATTTAACATTTTGTGTTGTTTATCAAACTGGTCGCCAGAGGACATCACCATGTGTGAGGTTACTTTCTAGTTCATTGTTGCCATTTGTGTTAACGTTTTGGGTAGAGAAGGAAAAATCCAATGGGATCTTCTGTGTTTGGAGACTCTGAAGGTCTTTACACCTGAGGGAACGCCGATGTGGTTCCTGTATATTGTATATTGGTGTCCATTTCCCTGTATTCAGATCTAAGTTACACATCTGCACCTTTTTCCTCCCAAAGAGTGGATTTTAATTCCTTCACTCCACTTGCTATTCCTTCCCATCAGCCTTTATCACCTCAGCCTTTTCTTTCTATCTCAGACTGGTCCCTTTTCATGCCTCTGAACCAAGGAAACTGCATCTTATTTTGCTCCGTGAAAAACTGCAAGCGGTTATCTAAATGTCCCCATGGAATCTTCCAAAGGCTGTGGTTATCTTTTGTTCCGCGCTGCTTTTATTTCCACACAAAACACGTACTGTCTTTCATTTTTTCTCTTTCCTCTTGGAGTAAGTCAGGATTTACCCAGATAAGGTGTCTGCCAACAGAAGGGATATAGATGTGAACGGTCCTTTCCTTTGCCAAGGGTCCAGCTGTCCTCGTCATTCAGTGGGGGTGGTCCCAGAGCACCTGCACACGTACCTGGGGGTTCCTTAGAAATGCAGACCCTTTGCAATTGTTGATCTATCTGACTCCTTCTCAAATTTCTAATGTGATATTCATCTCCAGGCAGTATGGTCCCTTACTAAGACAATCTCAGTACGTGTTAACATTCAAATACTCTGTACTTGCTGAGTGTGTGAAAAACTTCACTGGACATCTAAGACTTTTCCTGAATTGTCCAACACTGCAGCAGTGAGCAGCTGGCCGTTTCCACGCACCAACCCTACCTCTTTGCTGTTTGTTTTGGTTGATGTAAAATTTGTTTAATTTGAAGGTATATATATACAGATGTTGCAGTGAGGTTTCCTGAAATAATGACCAGTCAACCCCCTGAGGTAGGAGCACATCTCCCCAGTTTTGCGGTTTGTACACGCACTATTCTTTGTGATAGGTGGCTGAATTCAGGGGGAGAGGAGATTTCAATGATTCACTGATTGATTTCCTATAAGGTTTATAGAATGATTCCCAGTGTCGTAATGCCATCAGAAGATTCCTGAGCAGTAGACTGAATTCTCTGCAGTGTCGTTAATGGGTTCATAGAAAACCCACCAGAAGCAGCCTTGGATTTTCTGCCGTTGTGGATTTGCTGTGACGTTCAGATCTTCTTATTTGTTTTCATGAGTGTTTAAGTTGGGGAATTTGCATCTGAGGATGCTACCTGGGCACCATATCAGGAAGTCACTTCTTTTTTTTTTTTTGGACCGTGCTCTGCATGGCATGTGGGATCTTAGTTCCCCGACCAGGGATCGAACCCATGCCCCCTGCAGTGAAAGCATAGAGTGTTAACCGCTGTGCCACCAGGGAAGTCCCTAGGAAGTCACTTCTTTAGAGAGGTTCCTGCAGAGAAGTTTCATCCAAATCGTGAAAGCTGGTTGGGATATTGACCGGCAAGCAGATGTAATCATGGGAGCGAGAATGGCTTTTCTTGGTGAAGGATGGCAACTGAATATATTTTAACACTATTTACCATCTTCTTATTGACTCACGTCATGCTGTTAAATATTTTGAGCTGGACTTAGTCATTTCCTATTTCTTCAATTGAATAAGTAAGAATAGTAATAACCAAAATCCATAACCTGGAGAGATTTTCATAAATACCTGAAATTGCATATAATTACCAAAGAAATGAAATCATTCGGCTCGCAATGACTTTGTCTGTGGCTCTCAAAATATCATGCTTTCAAAAACGAAACTCATTTAGCGTAAATCTGTAAATACCTAGGGAGTTAGTAAGCTTACGTCTTGGCCTGAAGCAAATGCTTTATGGACTTACAATAGAAGGGATTGATTGGCTTAGAGTCATTAAGCCTATGGGATTAATTTGTATTAAAGAAAATCCCATCCTGCAGTCCCCACCCAGTACTGTTTTCTGAAGCAATATCATGCTAATTATCATGCTAATGTAAATATATAAGAATATTAAAACTGAAATAAATCAGAGATTATCGGACTGTTTAATAAAGCTGGGTCACATTTTGTGATCTACTGTTTATGTAGATGCTGAGTCCTTGGGGGCAGTGGCTTGAAGAGCTTAGGAATCTCTTTATCGGTACCAACTAGGACTGTATTCAAAACACAAGCGTTTTTTTTTCAAGTTCAGTGCCACAATCTCGCCTAAAGAATGGGCTTTCCTTGACAAAGGATATTCTGATAATTAAGAGTTCTACCTCTAGTCAAAAGGGTCTCTTTGCATGTACTCTTTCCACCCCATCCCTCCTTTGGAACTCAAATTCCGACATCTGGTTCTTGCCTTTCCCAGAACAAGAGTTGTCCTTCACCTACATAGTTATTTAGATATAATTTTCATTTTCTTTACTAGACCAGTGGATGTCATCGTTTACTGGGCTGGCCAAAAAAGTTCGTTCGGGTTTTGGCCAACCCAGTATTTGGGGGAGCAAAACAGAAATTGCTTTGTCACGGACTAACCTACCACCTTGCATACAATGCTTTTCACTCTTTGCTAAATGGTGACGTTACCTTGCCAGGATGCGTTTGAGTTCTGGGTTTGAATCCCCAGACTGTGGCGAGTTGATTTCCTGGACCAACTTACGTATCTGTTTTGGGGTACAGTTGTCTCTTCTCTATGGTTGGGGCAACAATAGTTGCTGACAAGTTTGCATATGGTTACAAAGTATATGGACCAGTGCCCTGCATGTATTAAGCCAACATGGCAATTTAGTTAACCATAGCGTCCTACTGAAATAACCGTCGTAGCAATAGGAGGACCAGTACGGTGTGGGTAAGGAGCGCCATGTGGTAATTTTCACTCTGTAACTGGCTAGCATGTTTCGTAGACCCAGCTATATATGTAAAGCCTGTTATGTAAATATTAGCTGCGTCACCAAATAGTCGTAGCATCTTTTAGGCAAGTCATCCTCATTTGATCTCCTTCACCTTCTTGACCTACAAAATAAAGATGTCACATAGAAGGATCTGGAACTCCTTGGAGAAACGTCTGATTCTAGAAATGGGGCAGAAAAGATACAAGATGGTCCTGAAGCATCTTATCGTGCCAGGAAGCAAGGCAGTGCTTAAAAAACAAAGAAAACACCCACAGCGACGGGGATATATTGAAGGGCTACAGAAACCAGGTGAAAGCGTTCTGACTGGCCAAAGCTAGAACAATTTGAGGAACAAAATTAAGTACTGTTGTAGTAAAAGACATACAATCCCATACATACATACCTACAATCCCATACGGTCCTAAATCACTGAAAAAATAAACAGGAAATGTGAGTTTCCCATTGCTGCTGTAACAAATGACCACACTGTTACTGGCTTATAATGACACAAATTTATCTTAGAGCTTTCAAGGTCAAAAGGCTAAACGGGGGACTGTCCTGGTGGCGCAGTGGTTAAGAATCCGCCTGCCAATGCAAGGGACACGGGTTTGAGCCCTGGTCCGGGAAGATCCCACATGCCACGGAGCAAGTAAGCCCGTGTGCGACAACTACTGAGCCTGCGCTCTAGAGCCCGGAGCCACAGCTACTGAGCCCGCGTGCCGCAACTACTGAAGCCCGTGCGCCTAGAGCCCGTGCTCTGCAACAAGAGAAGCCACGGCAATAAGAAGCCCGTGCACTGCAACGAAGAGTAGCCCCCGCTTGCTGCAATAGAGAAAGCCCGCGCACAGCAACGAAGACCCAAAGCAGCCAAAAATAAAATAAATATATAAATAAATAAATTTATTAAAAAAAAACCTTCGGGCTTCCCTGGTGGCGCAGTGGTTGAGAGTCCGCCTGCCGATGCAGGAGACATGGGTTCGTGCCCCGGTCCGGGAAGATCCCACATGCCGCGGAGCGGCTGGGCCGGTGAGCCACGGCTGCTGAGCCTGCGCGTCCGGAGCCTGTGCTCCGCAACGGGAGAGGCCACAACAGTGAGAGCCCCGCGTACCGCAATTAAAAAAAAAAAGTCCAAATGGGTCTCACTGGGCTAAAATCAAGGTGTAGGCGGGATTGAGTTCCTTTGGAGGATCTAGGGGAAAACTCATCTCTTGATAATTTTTTTTGTTTAAATTTATGGAGGCCACCTGCATTCCTTGGCTCAAGGCGCCCTCCTTAATCTGCAAAAAACAAAACAAAACAAACAACAACAATAAAACCCACCAAACAGTTTAGCATTTTCCAGTCTCTCTCTAACTCTGTCTTCTGCCGTCACCTTGCACTCTAAAGGACTCGGGATTCCATTGGGATAATCCAGGAAATTTCCTTATTTTAAGGTCAGGTGATTATCATCCTTAAGGGCATCTGCAAATTGAATTCCCTATTGCTGTGTATCATATCATATTATCAGGTTCTGGGGGTTAGGGCGTGGATCTCTTGAGGAAAGGGTGGCATGATTCTCCCTACCACTGGGGAGAGAAGACACCCCTCCCATGCAGAAGCATTCCAAATGATTTATGGAGATCCTCTCCCTCAAGGCGCTGGAGCATGAATCTCTGCCTCTTGGGTTTGGTTGTGCATGCTGACTGCCTTTCAGAGATTCTAAAATTCAAGGAGGAGAAAAGAGTCGCTTTATTTATTTAAAACATCTTTATTGGAGTATAATTGCTTTACAATGGTGTGTTCCTTGCTGCTGTATAACAAAGTGAATCAGCTTTACGTATACACGTATCCCCATATCCCCTCCCTCTTGCATCTCCTTCCCACCCTCCCTCTCCCACCCCTGTAGGTGGTCACAAAGCACCGAGCAGATCTCCCTGTGCTATGCGGCTGCTTCCCACTAGCTGTCTATTTTACATTTGGTAGTGTATACATGTCAGTGCCACTCTCTCACTTCGTCCCAGCTTACCCTTCCACCTCCCCATGTCCTGAAGTCCATTCTCTACGTCTGCGTCTTTATTCCTGTCCTGCCCCTAGGTTCTTCATGACCATCTTTTTTTAGATTCCGTATGTATGTGTTAGCATACGGTATTTGTCTTTCTCTTTCTGACTTACTTCACTCTGTATGACAGACTCTAGGTCCATCTACCTCACTACAGATGGCTCAATTTCGTGTCTTTTTATGGCTGAGTAATATTCCATTGTATATTTGTGCCACATCTTCTTTATCCAGTCATCTGTCCATGGACACTAAATCACAGGCAAGATCCTTTTTGACCCACCTCCTAGAGAAATGGAAATAGAAACAAAAATAAACAAATGGGACCTAATGAAACTTCAAAGCTTTTGCACAGCAAAGGAAACCATAAACAAGACGAGAAGACAACCCTCAGAATGGGAGAAAATATTTGCAAACGAAGCCACTGACAAAGGATTAATCTCCAAAATATACAGGCAGCACATGCAGCTCAGTATCAAAAAACGAGTCACTTTATGATGGAGAAACCTGACAGATGTGACTTTGGCCAGGTGATCAAGGTTAACATTCACAGTGATAAGTCATATTGAGAACATGCACCCTTGATATGATGCGATGAGGACACTTGACCTCCCGGCTTCCTTCCCCAAATTCACAACCGCAGTCTTGTCATGAAAAACGTCAAGAAAAAAAAAAAGCAAAAACCAATTGTGAGATATTCTACAAAACACCTGGTGAGAGCTCTTCAAAAGTGTCCAGGTCAGAAGAAACAAGAAAAGTCTGAAACTGTCATAGCCAAGAAGAATCTAAGGAGACATAATGACTAAAATAGAATGTAGGAGCCTGTGACAGAAAAAAAATGATAAAGGATATTTGGTGAAAATGAAGGAAACCTCAATAAAGTATGGACTTCAGTTAATTATAATATTTCAGTATTGGCTCACTCATTATCACACATGGACCAGATGTTAATAAGAGAGGTATGAGGTATATGGCAGCTCTCTCTACTGTCTTTACAATCTTTCTTGACATGTGAAACTCCCCTAAAATCTAAGTTTATGAGAAAAAAAAAAAAAAGAAAACAAAAAGTGCAGATCACAGACCTTCGTCTGTAATTCCCAAGGACGCTTTGAGCATCCCAATGTACGATATCCATGAAAATACTTTGAAAATATCTTGCATTTAAAATCCAAATGGGATTTTGCTTAAAAAAACATCTTGCCTTCCATGTCATCCGCCTTGAGTCATATAGAAAACAAGTGATTATGATTCGCTTAATGCTAACACAGCACTGTGTTGGCGCCTCCCTGATCAGGGTCTTCCTCTGCTAAGTGGTTTTGGTTGCATAGGAAAGAGTCTATATACACCTGCCATCCTTGGGGACTGTGGGGCATATAAGTGACACGCCCATGTAATTGTCATGCAAGGCATAGTGTCCTCAGGGACACCCACAAAACATTGATGGAACACATGAATCGAGGGGTGGTTTCCTCCTGTGGAGTAGACCCTGGGGTGTCATACACCTGCCATACAGCTGCTGCCACTTGCACTGGGTGTTCTGAGGTTTTCAAAGTTAGACAGTGAGTCCCAGGAGGGAGATTTAGATGGTTCACAGCCTCAGAATCTAATAAGAGAATCTGGGAGGCAGAAACATGCAGTAAATACTTGGGGAGCCATTAAAACACCACCACCTGGCACTCATATGAGCCAGCGCTTACGAATCACTGGCTGTGCGCAAGGCAGCGCTTACGAATCACTGGCTGTGCGCAAGGCAGCGCTTACGAATCACTGGCTGTGCGCAAGGCAGCGTTCACATCTTACCAGGGAACCAGTAGATTCTTAGGCAAGGTATTTCTGGTTAAGTGATTCTTTTAAGCTCCCCCTTCAGAAAGTTCCTGACGATTGGATTAAAGGAAAGAGTATAATGCTTTCCTAGTCTTCATTATTTTAGGGTGTACTCCTGGTAGTGTTTTGCTTAGTCACCATAAATATTTGGGTACTTCATATTCTGTGTTGATGTTCGCATTTTTTTTATTCCACTCTAGTCACACGGTAGTAGTACCAAGTACAGGAATGTTAATTTTCTATAACACAGAAACAAAATTAGGAGAAACAAAACAAACAGAAATAAAACAAACAGAAACAAAAAGGAGGCATGTACTTTTAAGGGAAAACCGTCACATTGGCTTTGGTTTACAAATACCAAGCATGCTGGGGAACCAGACACATTTCTGATCTAAAACGACCTCTTTGATGGAGGTGTATGTTGGGGCGTTAGGAGGCTGTGTGCCAGTCTGCGTGTGCACATGGCTGAGTGTGTGTGTGTGTGTGTGTGTGTGTGTGTGTGAGTGAATGTGAATGAGTGCTCTGGTGGTGCAGTGGCAAAGAATCCTCCTGCCAATGCAGGGGACATGGGTTCGAGCCCTGGTCTGGGAAGGTCCCACATGCTGCGGAGCAACTAAGCCCATGTGCCACAACGACTGAGCCCACGTGCCACAACTACTGAAGCCCGTGCACCTAGAGCCCGTGCTCCACAGGAGAAGCCACCGCAATGAGAAACCCGCGCACCACAACAAAGAGTAGCCCCCGCTCGCCGCAACTAGAGAAAGCCCGCGTGCAGCTGTGAAGACCCAACGCAGCCAAAAAAAAAAAAGAAAAAGAAAAGGGTTGAGAGTCATTTCCCTTAAGTTTGTTTTCTGGTTGACATCTCTGTTGTTTATATCAGTACATCCTTTAGTTTCTAACTGAGCAGAACAAGGGACAGCTCTATGGTGGCCAGTCAGCTAAGTTCAAAAGTGGATGAAGTGGCCGTAGTCCTTATCTGAAGTAATAACGATCATACATTCCAGACTCCTCAGTGACTTTGTGATTCTTAAAAATGTATATATTTCTTGGGGCCTTTAACTGGGGTCATATCATTTGCATCTTCTGGCTCCACAGGGTCAGGCATTGAAGAGTGGGATGATTTTGTACAAATCTAGACTTCATTTGATTCTGAGGACATGATTGCCTGCTAGGTCCCCATGTTAGACGCAGAGTCAAGGAAAGCCAAAGACAGCTTGAGTGATTTGCCTGGTAAAGATAGACAAGCCACTTCTGAGGCAGACAGTTTATTCTTTTCTTTTCTTTATTTATTTTGTTGAAGTACAGTTGATTTACAATGTTGTGTCAGTTTCATGCATATAGCGAAGTGATTCAGTTATACATACTTACATATCTATCTTTTTCAGTTTATTCTTTTACCTAGACAGAAAAAGGAGAATAAGCTGAAGGTTCCAGTTCCTCATAATTCTTGCCCTCCACACCAAAAACTCACATAGAGCTTTCACCCATTATCAGTGGTGTGTGTTCTGGCTACATAAAGAAGCTTTTGATCACAGTTAACACTAGGAAAACCACTGAAAATCTTCCAGACTCTCTTGGTAAGAATGTGTGTGTGTAATCTCTCTCCCTCCCTCCCTCCCTCCCTCCCTCCCTCGCCCTCCCTCACTCCCTCCCTCCCTCTCCCTCCCCCCTCCCTCCCTCTCTCTCTCTCTCTCTCTCTCCCACACACACACACACAGGTTTATTTGTTTTTTTTTTTTTTTAGTACAACTATATTTCAAGAGGTGTCTCAGGGCAAACCAAAGCCAATTTCATTTTCAACACGTGTTTTCTGAATAAAGATGCATAAAAAACGTCAAGCATAATTCAATACTAAATTAGTTCCAGTTTTAAATACATTGTCATTTAATCTCAAACTCACAGAGACTGTTAGGGGGAATACATTCTATCAGGTAAAGTGCTAATAAACTTGGGGGAGATTGATGTAAATCTAATTGGATCTGTCTATCATTCCTGTGAGCAGAAATATTTCAGTAGCACAGTTCATAACAAAAACTGCTTATGGGGGCTTCCCTGGTGGTGCAGTGGTTGGGAATCAGCCTGCCAATGCAGGGCACACAGGCTCGAGCCCTGATCCAGGAAGATCCCACATGCCGCGGAGCAACTAAGCCCGTGCGCCACAAGTACTGAGCCCACGTGCCACAACTACTGAAGCCCGCGCTCCTACAGCCCGTGCTCTGCAGCAAGAGAAGCCACCACAATGAGAAGCCCGTGCACCACAACGAAGACCCAATGCAGCCAAAAGAAAAAAGAAAAAGCTTATGGAAGTCTGTGCAGTGTCCTGAGATTTTAATAAGAAGCATAGACATACATCAGACACCTATAAAGTTTTAGATTTATTTTGATTCCTACCAGGCAAAGTGTGAAATCAGTGCCTCCTAATTCCAGCTAAACAAGAAAGGAAAATTATTATTCATATTTTTCTCCGTCTGCTTCCAAAGCCAGTCAGAGAGAAAGAAAACATACCCCACCCAAAAAAAGAACCCACTGCTCTTACTTCCCGTTGTTGCAGGGAGGCCTTTTGAAGTGCCAGGATGTTAGAAAGAATTAGACCTATTTTTACTGTGATCACAAAAATGCGCCTTTAATTTTCCTGAAATGACAATCCAAGGTAAATTAAGCGGCAGAATTCTCTTTTTCCTTTTCTTTTTTTAAAGTATAGTTGATTTACAATATTGTGTTAGTTTCAGGTGTACAGAAAAGTGATTCAGATATACTATATATATATAAACATCTATATTTTTTAGATGATTTTCTATGATAGGTTATTACAAGATATTGAATATAGTTCCCTGTGTTATAAAGTAAATCCTTGTTGCTTTTCTGTTTTATGTATAGCAGCTTGTATCTGTTGGTCCCGTACTCCTAGTTTATCCCTATCCCCTTCTCCCTTTGGTTACCATAAGTTTGTTTTCTGTGTCTGTGAGTCTGTTTCTGTTTGGCATACAGATTCACTTGTAGTATTTTTTAGATTCCACATATAAATGATAGTATATAATATTTGTCTTTCTCTGACTTCACTTAGTATGGCAGTCTCTTGGTCTATCCATGTTGCTGGAAATGGCATTATTTTCTTCTTTTTTATGGCTGAGTAATATTCCATTGTATACATGTACTACATTTTCTTTATCCATTCCTCTGTTGATGGACAATTAGGTTGCTTCCATGTCCTGGCTATTGTAAATAGTGCTGCCTTGAACACTGGGGTACATGTATCTTTTCGAATTAGAGTTTTCTACAGATATTAGCCCAGGAGTGGGATTGCTGGATCATATGGTAGCTCTACGGTTAGTTTGTTGAGGAACTTCCAGACAGTTTTCCATAGTGTCTGCACCAATTTCCATTCCCACCAACAGTGTAGGAGGGTTCCCTTTTCTCCACACCCTCTCCAGCATTTATTGTTTGTAGACATTTTGGTCATGGCCATTCTGATTGGTGTGTGGTGATACCTCACTGTAGTTTTGATTTGTGTTTTTCTAATAATTAGTGATGTTGAGCATCTTTTCATGTGACTATTGTCTATTTGTATTTCTAGAAAGATTCTTCTTAAATAAATATTTGCTTTGTGTTGCCTGATGCAGATTTTCCCGAGTAGAAAAAGCCCTTGTTTCTTTTTCAGAGCATCTGTTGGCCATCTGTATGTCTTCTTTGGAGAAAAGTGTATTTAGGTCTTCTGCCCATTTTTCCATTGGGTTTTTTGGTTTTTTGTTATTGAGTTGTATGAGCTGTTTGTATACCAAATCTCAGCTTTTTAAATCATCCTTTATTTAGTCCATGGTGCTTTGGGTTGGAAATCTTGAGTGTCCTCAGCTGGGAGGTTCTTGTGTCTGGGATCAGCTTGCAGGTCACAGGTGCCCACTGGGCAAGGTCTCTCTCAACAAGGATGCTCATCTGTGGTTGACTGACACACGGGGACTATGAACTCCACAGGTATGGGGACCTTGGGGTCCCAGGCTTGGAACTGGTCCATCATCATTTTTTTCTGTTGGGAAAACAAATCATAAAACCTTTCAAGATCCAAATGGTGGGAACACAAACTCACAAAATCACAGGATTGTAAAATTGGGGAACTTTTGCCAATCAACTACATCCTATAACTCAGTGATTCTCTATCTGTTTATATATTCTGGGGCAGAGATCTTCAAATTCAGAGATAGCTTTCTGAACTTTTTTTTTCAAAGTATAACTCAGCTGATGACTTTAGGGCAATAAATTTCCATACACTCCCCTTGTAGGTGTTGTTTTTTCTAAGGCTTTCTGGTCACCAAAACCCCTCCCCCACGTTATGAAAGAGTGGCCTTCAGGGCTGATCACAAACGTGACCTTCCTGCATTGCCATGGCATGTATATAAAAAAAAAAAGAGATAAATCATTCCAAATGCTGGTTTCAGGGAATCACTTTATTGAAGGTTCCATTAGACAAGCTTCCCAGATGTACACATATTTTTGTTAGTCACGTAACTTGGTCTTGTTTAGATATTCTGATTTCAGGGAGAAGCAAACATGAAGGAGTAGGTCAGCTATGCTGATTTCTTCAAGTGCAGAAGTTGAACTTTTCTGTCGGTGCCAAGTTTTCAAGCGGCACATACATTGGATGGACCCACAGATAAAATGTTTCATGTTGCCTTTGAGATTCACTGTGCTAATTAATGTGAACGTGGAGGTTAGAGCCTGTGTTATGATTTATGTGTGGAGAGTGTGGACTGAAAAAAACGCACAACCTAAAAGTTGAGAATTACGTTTTCTTTGGCAGACTTTCTGAGAACTTAAGTGTGGGACACAGCAACTCAGATAGCTCTGAGGGGCTGCCCCAGAGAGGTAGGGGAGGAGCCTGGATGTATAGGAGTTTTTGCAACAAAGACCAGGTAGTCAGAGCATCAAAAGATGACTGTTCATGAATGAAAACCAGACATCTCAAGTTAATGGATTTAGCATTTTTCTATGTATGGGAAGATGCAAGAGTCTGGGCTGACTGAAGTCATTCCTTTGATATCCCATTAACTGTCTTGGGCGAGTTTCCAACTTGTCTCCATCCTGAATTCCATCTGGATGCCGGTGGTTGAGGGCCTGATGGCTGCAGCATCCTTTGTTTACTGATACGGCAGGCGACATTCTCCATCCACAAGTGTTTATCTCTGTTACAGCCCGTCATCAAGGTGTCGGGGTGACAGAAGAGGTATCCCAGTGGTGTTCCTGCCCTGCTTCCCTCTCCTGGGGTCTTGAGTGCCCCTGTTCCCCTTCCCCTCCCACTCAGAGCAGCCCACCTCCTTTGCTTATAGAAAGGGAGCCCTCACCCTAGCTCACCCGTGCGTGCTTACTTATTGGTACCCACCACGTCCTCAGCGAGCAAGCACCTTCCCATCATAGACAACTCCCAACCAAGAGAGTAAATGAATGAAGACATCCATCAGCCCCATCCGGAGTCATCCTGTGCAAGTCGATCTCCGATAGGAGTGACCTCCTTCAGGATGGGTGTGTCTGCCTCAGCTGCCTCTCCTCCCCTGGCCGGGGCCAGCGTACTTGAAGTGTCAGTACATGTTTGCAGGAGGAATGGGTGTACCAGTGAATAAACTAATGAGGACAGCTTGAGGTGGGGCAGGTCCCAGTCAGTTCATTGCTGGAGTGAGCCCAGGGTATCTTAATTGCTTGCTGGTCTCCTACCAGGATTGGTTACATTCAAGAAGTAGTCCTCTGTGGCCCAGTGACTAACTAATCCATCACATCTGTGATGGCCAAGAAAGCATTTCTCTCTCCCATACCCCAGTATACAACTTCCTCTGTATGGAAAACAATGCGTTTAGCCAGACGGGCTCTTTTTAAGATGTTTCCTTGAGATAACAAGATTAAGAAGGACTTGGAATTTGCCCTTGGAAGGGACCAAAAAAAAAATAATAATAAATATGAGCTGATAAGTACATTTTAATAGGATATCTTGCATTAAGAGCAATAATTGGAAAGGTTTTTTGGGGGTTCTGTCATTTCTTTATATTGAGTAGATAACGTGATCACATAACACCATTGGTGACTTTATTTCATGATTTGCATACTTTGATGGTACTATAACTTAATGTATGTTAAAAAGAACATTTATAAAATTAGTTTCCTGCCTCAGAATGTTAACTGCAGCATCTAGAAGTTTTCCATAGACTTTTATTTTCTCATTGACTCTGGTTGGTCTACGTTTTCCGAATTGTCTGCAAAGGGTTCCTATTACATTTATGACACAAAGTACTGTTTTAAATAGTTTGACTTTTGAAAATGATGTAGATAAAGCACTAAAAGGGAACATCAGAAGAACAGGTATAAAAAAACCACGGACATCCTTCAGGACTTGGGACATTGAGATCTTTTATTTATAAAATCATATTTAAATTTTAATAATGGAATATATTTGTTTGAAGTTATTTCAGTATTCCCTTTAATATTTAGAGCCATTTCCCCACTGAGGTTTGCTGGAGATGCTAACTATTAGATGTAAAGAAATATTGTTCTGGTCTTTTGGGGACCAGGAGAAAACTCATGGCCTGTCTGGACTTGGAAATGCCTTTTCAGCAGCTGCGGGGTGGGTTTACTCTGGAATAAATGACAGCAGAATCTTTTTCCCTGTGTCCTCCAACACCTGTGTTTACATAGTTCATGATTGTAACTAAATGAGATACTCAAGAGAACTCAGTTGGTTTTTAGGCCATTTAATTAGTTATAATTGAGAGAACAAATATTGCAGCAGCTTACGGAAAAAAGAACAAAAGTGTGGGAAATTCAATATACAAAGAACATTAAAGGCGATATCTAATTATGTTTCTGGGTTAGACTCTGCTCTATAAAATTAATTTAAAATTGTAGTGTGGCAAATAATTTCCATCAAAATCTCAGCAGGTGTTTTTTGCTTCCGTTGACAAGCTCATTGGAACGTTTGCCTGGAGTGGCGGAGCACCTAGAAAAACCAAACTATCTTGAAAAAGCAGAAGAAAGTTGGAGGACTTGCCTTTCCCTGTTTCAAAACGTACTCTAAAGCTCGGGCAGTAGGGAACTCATGTGGATAGAAATATAGAAGGGAGGACTTCCCTTGGTGGTACAGTGGTTAAGACTCCAAGCTCCCAATGCAGAGGGCCCGGGTTCCATCCCTGGTGAGGGAACTAGATCCCACATGCCGAAACTAACAGTTCACATGCCACAACTAAGGAGCCCGCCAGCTGCAACTAAGACCAGGTGCAACCAGATAAATAAATTAAATAAATAAATTAAATAAGTATTAAAAAATAGAAATATAGAAGGGGATATAATTAAAGAGTCCAGAAATAAACCCTCATGTGTATATGCAATTGACTCACAAGAGTAGTGTCCCAGCAATTCACTGAGGAAAGAGTGTCTTTAGTACGTGGTGCTGAGACAATTGAATAAAGGATGCATTTCAAACCTTCCCTCGTATCATATGCCAACATTGACTCAAAATAAATGAAAGATATAGGAAGTAAAATTTTTAAACATCTAGGAAAAAACATGAAATCTTCAGGGCCTTTCACTAGGTGGAATTTCTTAGATGTGATATCAAAAACACAAGCTTTAAAAAAAAACCAGTCGGTAAGTTAGACTTCATCAGAATTAAAAAATTTTGCACTTCAAAAAACACCACTGAGAAAATCAAAAGAGAAGACACAGACCAGGAGAAAAGATTTGCACATCATCTTTCTGGCAAAAGACCTGTCTTTAAAAAATATAATTACAGTTCAAGAATAAGGAACAAAGAACCCAATTTAAAAAACGGGGAAAATATTTGAATAGACATCCCGCCAAAGAAGATAGTACAGGAGAAGATCCTTGACGTGATTAAGTCATTAGCGAAATGCAAATTAAAACCACAGTGAGGCACCGTCTGACACCTGTTAGGATGCATATAATCAAACAGATAATAACACGTCTTGGGTAGGAGGTGGAGAAAGTGGAACCTGCATATACTGCTGATGGGAATATACAGTGAGGCAGCTGATTTGGAAAACAGTCTGTCAGTTTCTTAAAGTACTAAACATAAATGCGCCATGTGACATAGCAATTCCACTCCTTGATATACACCCAGGAAGATATACATCTGTAAAAAATATTGCATATAAATGTTCATAGCAGCGTTATTCATACTGGCCACCAAGTGGAAATAAGACAAACGGCGTGTCAGTCAGCAGATGAGTGGATAAACAAGATGCGGTGTAGCCATGAAGTAGACTATTATTCATCTGTATGAGTAATAGGAAGGAAATACTGATGCATGCTACAACACGGACGGACTTTGAAAACGTTATACTGAGTGAAGGAAGCAAGACACAGAAGACTACACACTCTATGAATTTATTTATGGGAAATGCACAGAAATGGCAAATCTAGACTAAGTCACTCGTTGACTAAGTGAGACTGAGGTTAGGAACATCAAATGCCGGCAGTTGGGCACCAGCAGTCATTTTGGGGTGAAGGAAATATTCTAAAATGGGATTATGCTGATGCTTGCACCACTCCATACATTGACTCAAAAAACACTCCTTGGGCTTCCCTGGTGGCGCAGTGGTTGAGAGTCCACCTGCCGATGCAGGGGACACGGGTTCGTGCCCCGGTCCGGGAAGATCCCACATGCCGCGGAGCGGCTAGGCCCATAAGCCATGGCCGCTGAGCCAGCACGTCCGGAGCCTGTGCTCCGCAACGAGAGAGGCCACGACAGTGAGAGGCCCACATAACGCAAAAAAAAAAAAAAAAAACACTCCTTGAACTTTACACCTTGATGAGTTGATTTTATGATTGAAAATTATACCTCAGTAGAGCCCTTAAAAATCACACTTGGTTGAACAAAGGAATTTGGTAAAGAGTCAAAGAGACTACCCTGGATTAGCATTTAATCAGTGATGTATCTAGGTTATACCAATTTTCAAAGCATTGTCAGTCTTCAGAACGTCTTCCTCCATCTTTGGAGGGAAGTCTCCTTGAATACTGCCTCTCCTCCTGCCCCGGGGAGAATTTCAGATGACTCAAATTTCACGCATTGATGGTGAGCCTGAGGACATTGAGAATTGGGTCTTGGGAAAGAGCTCTGGCATTTAACTCACCCCAGACCTTGCAGAATGGCCTTTGTTTGGGTTTGAGCCAGTCCAGCGATCATGCGCCTGAGTTTCCAGCTGCAGCTGGGAAGACAGAGGAGTTTTATAAGAAGAAAATCCCGAAGAAGGCAGGGATATTAGGACAGGCTCGTGGGAAAGGCAAAGTCCAGTTATGGAGTCCTAATTAAAGACCTTTCTTAATGCCGACTGCTGTGGGAAGGCTGGTGCTCAGCAGAGTTGGTCAAATTTTTTTATTATTTTTTTTGCGGTACGCGGGCCTCTCACTGCTGTGGCCTCTCCCGTTGCGGAGCACAGGCTCCGGATGCGCAGGCTCAGCGGCCATGGCTCACGGGCCCAGCTGCTCCGCGGCATGTGGGATCTTCCCAGACCGGGGCACGAACCCATGTCCCCTGCATCAGCAAGCAGACTCTCAACCACTGCGCCACCAGGGAAGCCCCGGTCAAACTTTTTAAAGGGACACATTTTCTGGGAGGGAATCAGCTTTGTCAGACAACATTTTCTCTCCCCTAATCCATTGCATGTGTTTTGACTACACCTTCATTTTTCTAGTGTCTTCTCTTTTTTAATGAAAGAGGTGACCTGTTTCTCTACAAACTTAGAAAATCTTCAAAAAATTGAAATGTTTTTCAGAAATGAGAAGGATTTTAGTTCTGTCATCCGTGTAGTGTGTTTCTCTGAGAAGGGCATTTCTTATACGCTTCTTAACATGATTCTGCCATAAATTCAGCCCATGAGATAGCTTTGAAATCAGTTTTCTATTGATAAACTCTGACCAAAACAGCCCAAAAGACAATGGAGCTAATTTGAAGAGGTTTTTTTTTTGTTTTTTTTTTTTTAGTTTTTTAAGTTCTTTCAGCACAGTGGAATTCTTGGACGTGAATTGATTTCCATGTTAAGCTGATGACTATAATAGGCAGACACGTTTGTGTCATGGTGCTTTCTAAAAGATGGGACTTGAACGTGCTGTAAGGAAAACAGGTGGTCTCCTAGAAGACTTCATTCTACTTTCAAGTAGATGACGTGAAACTGGTAGTAGGCTTGAGTTTCAAAGGGTCTTGGGCATTTCTTTTCCAAGCTCTTGTCAATGACTTTAGATTAGATTGGTAACTTGAAATTGTCTACAGTGGGAAACTTTAAATCTCACTAACCAACAAACACGAGGGATCAGGTTTCCACCTACCATCACTGCTTGTACTTGTTTATCCACATGAAATTGACCATAATCAACCCGTATTGAGCTATAAAACCAGCAACGTCAGATCTTGGTTTCAAAATATGTTTAAGCCCCTCTGAGGTATGTAGAACTGACGGAGGCTTTCCAGCTACAAGTGTTGTGGGTGATAGTGACTAAATTTCCTCTCCCTTAACCCATGTATCCGTGGAGGAAGGCAAAGACCATTTTAATTGATGGCCACAATTTGAGGTATCCAGAACTGCCATAGGCATACCTGTGGGCTGTGCCTGTCTATAGAAAGAAGGCAGTTGAGCTAATTAAACACCTCAAGTGGTATTGAATGTTTTAGCTTCTTGTATCTGGAAAATAGAAAAACCAAAATGGCACACTGCATACGGAGAGCATAGGAGAGTTTTGTTTTTTACCTTTTTTCCATTTTTTTTTTTTTGGCGTGGTTAAGGGACCCTCTGTTCATTTTGCCTACATGGAAATTTCAAGGCGGTTTATGTTTCAGGTCATCCAGGTAGGTGACTTCATTTATTTATTTATTTATTTATACAAATAGCAATAACATTCAAGCAATATCTAATAAGTGTTTCAAACACAGAAAAAAATTATTTATACTGTTATATCTTGACTTCAGAAATACTTATTGAAAGTGGTAGTTTGTTTACAGTTGACAAAAGGAATAAATAACGTGCAGTATTCTCTAGCTACTGGGGATAGGTGAGTCTTCATGATTTAAATAAAGTAGCGACATTTCTGATTTTTATTATAAGTGTTGTGCTTTTAAGTTCTTATGCATGAAACTAATGTTGGTTTTAAGATATTTTGATTAAAGTTCTTTCATGTTTATTGTTTAAATGTGTTTCTTCTTACATTATGGAATTTCCTAAGCAAACTGTATCAGTGACATTTCAAAAATTTATCTAGGTTATAACATGTTAAAACTAGAGGAACATTTGAATACTTCATATGCATTTCTTTATAAAATGTGGGAAACCCTTTTTAAAATAATTTTCTTTTTTTTTCAACTCACATTAGTTTTTTTTTTTGCAGTAGTATCATTTTAACCCCCAAACTGCATTTTCACAGAGTATCTAACATTTTTCGCAAGTAACATTTTGAATTTGTTCTTCTTGACATATTTATGTTCATATGCATTTTGCATCTCCCTATTTCATGTTTTTGAAATCCAAATGTAACAGATTTCAACTTTTTGTATGACATTATTTTTTTTTCTTTTACTGGGGTAGTATCTCTCTTTCTTCTGACTTTTTTGCAAACCTGTTGTTTTTGAATTCTCTTTTTTCCCTTTATTTTCCTTCTCAATATGACACCAGGAGCCAACACAAAGAAAAACGCTGATGATATAACCAGTAATGACCGTGGTGAAGATGAAGGTATTTTTTGTTTTTTTTCAAAGCTCGACCTTGGTGCATGATTTTATATCTTTCGTTCTTTTTTTTTTTCTTTTTTTTCATTTCAACCTGTTTTTCCTCCCTTATCTGAAGTGAGTACACTTTTGTGTGCTTTATTTTCTTCTTGTTTGGAAACCACTGTCATTTTTAATCCCAATGACCGTGTAGATGACTGCAAATCACCTGGGAGAACATGTATAAATGTTTCTCAGTATGAAGTGAGTAACAAAATGCAATTTACAAGGAAACTCTTTTTCTTTTTTTTTTTTGGCTTGGTCACAAGAAGAGAAAGTGAAATTTTAAAACATGCATGTATGCTTTCTTTTCTTCCTTCCGAATGTTATTTTATAATTTTGTATTTTGGAGCTTTGGTCTTCTTAATTTCTTCTGTGGACGGTGAGACACCTCAGTAGAACTTTTCAGGGGGTTGGCATTTCTGTTTTCGTTTGTTTTTAGGGTTTCTTTTTTTTTTTCAAACATACTGATTCCAAAATGGGACTTTCAAAGAATCTTCTCTGGCTCACAGTAAAATACATGAAAAAGTGTCTTAAAGAGAAGCTGTTTCTTTCAGAACTGCCTTTTATCAGCTTTAAAGAAAAAAAAAAAGGGGGATGGAACTGAAATTTTTCAAAAAGTTAGCTCTGTGCATCTTTGTCTTCACACCACAGCTGCTTTAAGAACATTTTTCCCCGAAAACGTTGTGGAGAGTTTCTTCTTGAAGGAGCTCAAATTGTTTGACAGATTATACTCCACAAGTAAAGTGATTTTTTTTTTAAAGATGAAAGCTAACATGACATCTAAACCATCATTAGCACATTGTATCCGCTTCCTTCAGCAGAATAAATGGTTTAGAAGAAAAGAAACAAAACATGTTTCAAGTCAGCCTTTGCTGGCTCTAAGGCTGTGTAGGCTGGGTGAAAACACGTTTTTCCCATCTGAGTAGCAAAATGCATGGATCTCCGTTTCTTTACCTTAAAACGTTGAAGGCCCTCGGTGGGCCTATGGTCCTCTGGCTGAAAGGCAGTTTAAAGTGCAGTGGGGAGCTCTCCTTGCTGGGAAGCAAAACTGCCTTCAAAGTCCCTTTTCGTCGCTTGCTTGGTTTTCCTGCCCTCTTGGAGTTTTTTCATGAATCAGTGGCTCTCCGAGAAAAGAGGTTTTGCCTATGTTGCTTTCTCGTGCCCGCGGTTCTCTCAACACTACTGCTAGTTAATTTTTTTTTTTAACCTGCGTTCATGGGGTTCTCCCTGCTTCTAATAACCCTCTAAGAAAGTTCTTCTGATGGCCTTGGAGTATCATACCTGCACCTGAATCCGCAGCTAGCTTCTCCTTTATGAGGCCTCAGGACACCTGTAGTTTTATCCGTATCCCTGTATAGCCAACTACGGGTGTTAGTTTGCATCTTGCTTTTTTTCTGGCTTTTCAGTGTATTATTCCCTTTTGACCGTTAGGATCTGTTTTCCCAGTGCTCACCAGTCAACCTTTATTACTGTTAACAGTAATTTTCCTTCTAGTTTTTTCCGTCTAGTTTTCCTTTAATACCAAGAAACTATGATCATTTTCTTCACTTTGCACGAATCTGGCATCTGGTTATTTCTTTCTCAACCTCATGAGAACCTTGTTCTTTGTGTCTTGGAGGTAAGAGCCGTTAACCTAACGTTTTCTGTGAGGGAACCCCGTAAAGCAGCCCTCAAAACCTCAACTTCTTCCTTTCTCACAGTGGAGTAGCGTGCCGCCTACTGCAGAATGGGAACATAAATAAGGGCTAACACAGCAAATCAGAGTCCAGAGAGAGGGGTGGATAGTGTAAAACACCAGACCCCTGTAGGGACGGTGATTTATTTAAAAATTCCACGTAGCATATGATGAGTGAAGGATTAAAAAATGATTTTTACTTCCTATTTAAGTTTTTTTTTTTGCGGTACGCGGGCCTCCCACCGCTCTGGCCTCTCCCGTTGCGGAGCACAGGCTCCAGACGCACAGGCTCAGTGGCCATGGCTCACGGGCCCAGCCGCTCCACGGCATGTGGGATCTTCCCGGACCGGGGCACGAACTCGTGTCCCCTGCATCGGCAGGCGGACTCTAACCACTGCGCCACCAGGGAAGCCCCCTATTTAAGTTTTACAGGAGAAAATAGTGTTCTGCGACAGATTAAATATCTGCAGACACAGGGGCAGCTTGACACTTTTTTCTGCACTTGACTGTGACCACTGGGTTTCTTTTGCCTTCGGGATGCCCTGTGGTGGCGCCCAGGAGCCTGTTCTGAGATCATGATCATAATTCATTTTATACGCAGCCACCATCCAAAGGGTGGTTTCTTTCCTTAAAATTCCTTTCTGATAGTTCAAAAGTGTCTCCATGCATTAGGGAAAAAAAGTTTTTATTTAAGAAAAAATGAAAATAAATGTACATGGATACATTTGGTTTTCTTCTGACATACAGATATTTAAATGACACACACATATATATGTATATGCAATACATAAATATCCAGAAATCATCGGAATCAAGGTCAGGATTCTTCAACATTAAAGGTAAAAAAGCCCAAGGAATGATTTCCACCAAACTAGTTATTTCACCACAACTTTTCAGAAAGTAGGCTCTACAAATAGACATATGGTCTCCAAACTTCTGTTGTCACAGAACATTGCAAAATAGGCTTTTCACATCATTGTTAAAATAAAATAATAATGACTCTGGGTGCTCTGGTTGCAAAGCACGATGGGAGTTTATATTCCCTGTAAAAATATGTAGCGTTGCCACACTTTCATCTTGAGGTTGGAATCTTGTGCCATTTTTATCCCAGCTCTCGTCTCTCTCTCTTTTTTTTTCGGTCACTTAAGTTGGGATATTACTGCAATCAGTAAATTAGAGGAAAAACACTTGCTTGGACATTTTGTTTTGTTTTTACACATTTCTGTCCTGTTGATCATTTTTAACCATTTGTTTTTTGTCATCATGGGCCCTGTATTGAGAGCTTACAGTTTCATGACTCGTTTTATGTTCTCATTGTTAAGTTGAAAATGAATCTATAAGCTCCTCTTTGACTGAAGATAGAAGTTGCAGTCAAGATAAATTATCATTTTGACGTTGATTTCACACTTACTTAGATGATAAAAATATATTTTGTAATAGATGCCCTTGTAGGGTTCGAGCACTCTTTAGGGAAGATGTATTTCTTCTCCATCCTTGCGTAGTTAGTGTTGTAGACACATACAGAAACCTACACCTGCACGCACGTTCCTTCCAATGCCTGCATCATTTCTATGAGTAGAAAATATAACAACATGGACCATTTTCCTTAGGCCATCTTACCAAGAACATACCAAATTTAAAAAGGGGCCATGCGATGGATTCCAGTCTAAACTAGGAAGAGTCACCCACGTCCTTTGCCCTTGACTTAGCATTGGTTCATCAGCATGATGTTTTATTGTGTTTCCTTACTTGGCTTTTTTTTCCAGACATCCATGATCAGAACAGTAAGAAGCCAGTAATGGTGTACATCCATGGCGGGTCTTACATGGAGGGCACAGGCAACATGATTGACGGCAGTATTCTCGCGAGCTACGGCAATGTCATCGTGATCACAGTTAACTACCGCCTGGGGATTCTAGGTGAGTGATTCCGTCTCGCTGATCACCGCACAGGAGGCCATGAGGAAGTTCTGCTTTCGGTTTGGGGCTCGTTGATTCTTTTGATTTGGGGCTCGTTGATAGAGTAACCGTGTTACTCTAATTCCTAGAAATCTCTACTACACAGAGCTCACTTCATGCTGCAAGATATATTTGTCCCTTAACGTTCACGCAGCGCCGTCTGTTTTTTGTTGTTGTTGTTGTTGTTTTTCAAAGTTTGCACTTTTTAATCCAGGAATTTCATTTCCTAGGATCTGCCTCAAACAAATGCAGCCTCCAAGGTGATCAGATGAACATGATACTTTATTGAAAGCACTTTTCTTTCTGTGGGCTTAGCCGACATAACCCTGTGGAATGAACACAGTTTGGAGACGTGTCTGATAACGCATTTGGTAATAGGTGATAACTTGGTAATGGTAGATAACGGCCACAGACATTAGCTTTCTTTTGTGGTTTTGTAGGTGTGTTAATCAGTTAATCGTTTGTCGGAAAATCTTTTACTTAATTGCTTAATGCGTTGTCTGTGTCTGTTGTATCTTGAAGAGTTGCATGGCTGTTGTATTTACGTGAGATGGAATACTCCTATTTGAATTTTGTAATTTGATGGTTTTTCATTTTATGTAAATTTTATGATTTATGATGAAAGGACATGGGCCAAGTGCGTAGGAATTCAAGAGCAGCTCTCCGTTGTTTCGGTGTTAACTTCGTTTTTCCCCAACTGGGGGTTGGAAAAATAAATAACATATTTTGAAGTTAATATTTCGAAGCTTAGCTTCTTCTGTGGTTTAGCCTGCTCTCGGTCAGTTCATGAATAATATTCCTAGCCTATGTAACAACGTTCGTTTTCAAGGCAAAAATGCATTGAGAGGATGCAGAAAATTGTTTACAGTAGGGTGGCTATGAGAATGAGATCTGTATGTCACAGGATGGTTACGGTAAAAGCTATGAAAAATAAAATGGACCAACGGACCTGTTTCAAATAAGAAACAGGGCTGAAATGTTTTCTCCAAACAGGCAAGTATCACTAAGAATATTTTATTTTCAACTTGAGGTTTTACTTTTGTTTTGAGCATTGTATTTCATTCACTACTGAACACATTCGCCTATAGAAGACCCCGGAGTAAGGGGATGAGTTGCAGGTGACCTTCTAATTTAGAAATGCACATCGCCCACAGATGTTTGCCAAGTTGGGCATTTGGGAGCATCGACAAAGTACTGGAAATGTCAGGTTTTTAGGATGAAACACAACAAAAAGCCTCAGAGTCTAGAGCCTTCTTGATTTCCTTTTCTTTTCTCGTCGGTGCCAGGAGCCAGGTCTTTGTGGGATGATTTCCATTCGTGTTGCACAGCAAGGGTGGCATGCCTCTCTGAATGTTTTTCAGAAGCCTCTGGCTAGTTGACTTGGCTACTGGTGTTTGAAACCGGAAATGTTGTTTCTTGTTGTTTTACAAAAGGTCCATTCTAAGGAAGAGGTGGGCAAAGGAAGCCACGGACCAGGGCTTGCTGCTAGCAGCCCTTTCAAAGAGGGCAGTGTGGGCGTCCCTCGGTAGCATCACCAGCTCTGGGCGTTGCTTTCTGAACAAAGCAATGGGCTTGGGTGAGTCCTTGCTTCAGTGGAATAACAAAGCGTCCTCCTGCCTGCACAACACGGTGGTGATGTGACTTAAAAGGTTAGATTTAAAAAAAAATCGTTTTTCTCCCCCCCCCCCCCCCGTTGAACGCCAAACTGGTATTAAGCAGCTTAACACAGTGATCTCTTATCTATTGGCCCATTTGTGAATCTAGAAAAGTACTGTGGGAATTATACACACCTTTATTCTTTTATTTTAAGAAAAGAAGAAAAAAATAGCTTGCTTTTAGAACTTTTCTCATTGAACAATTTTAATTTTACCTTTTGCTGCTGAGCGTGAAAAAGAAAAAATCTTGGTAAGATAACAGAGGGCTGTGAGAGTTGTGGCCTGGAAATAAAAGAAGCAGTTTAGCATCTCCAAGCCAGTCTATTTACATTCCACGAATGAGTTAGTGTGAAGCTGTGCACCACAGACCCCCTTTTATCTGATGGAGCGCAGTGTGCCAGCTTTGCTGATTCTACAGGGCGATAGAGATTTTTTAAATGGGACTTGGTATATTGTTATCAGGGACCTTGCACGGGCTACCATCCTCTGGAAAACTGTGCGGTGGCCATTTACTTTTTGCTTGCAGGACATCCCTAGTACCACTCACTAGCACTCTGATAGGAATCGATGTTTTTACCAAAATGTCGAAATAGTGTTGGAGGTTTTTTTTTCAAAAGTAAGAAATGCATACATGCTGTTTCTCTGCCCAAGGAATGGAAAAGCATTGTTTGAGAGGATTACCGTTCTTTTCCAGAGTAACAAATGCTGTTTTCCTACCCAAAAGAAAGGTTTAGGAAGATGGGTGATGGTCAGAGGGAAGCAGGAGGCTGGCGTGGAAAGAACGTAGATTTTTATAATGAGATAAGAACGAACTGCTTGGTGTCTGTGGTGTGACATTGAGAAGGTCAGCTGAGTTTTTCGGAGTCTCTCTAAAAGGTGGTCCCATTCTCTCTGTGGCAAGGTTATTGTACATACCATATGAACATCCTATGGGTTTATGTACGTGAAGTTTCATAGCCCAGCACTAGGAACCAGTAAACCCAGACAGGTGATCATTTCCAGTGTTATTAATAGCCTTGGACATCTTATTAACATGACTGTTGGTCCACTGGAAAAAATCGCGACTGGCCCAAACGGTAATGTCTGTCAAATACTGACTTCTAAACGGAACCACCTTAATTAAACAAAAGCGATGATAAGACGCTCGTAATAAGACACAGATGACAGGATCTTCGCACGTGCTCTTTGAACAATGAATATTTTCTTTAATCAGAACTGCGTCACACAACCTTGCTAGCCATTGAGCATGTAATTTATTATCTAATCCAGGACACTTTGAAAATTGTTAATAATGCTCTTAATAAACTGGGATTATTCCAGGCAAATTGGGATGTACCATCACAGCTATAAAGTAATTATTCATACCCACACAAGATCTAATGAACAAACTGGTGGTCCATTTATTTTCAAAGGAGATCTCTTTTTAAAGCATATTTCCTATGCGTCCTTCTGTATACCTTTGTCATTAGGAAAGCATACATAGCTAAAAGTTGAGTTCTATCACATCTGCCTCTATTTTTTTTCATGGTGATTGTTCAAAGACCATTGCTATATAAGAGGAATCTCCTCGCTGAGGCTTAGCGATGGAAATGCCTGGGATTTATTTATGGGTGGCTCTTACTTCTGCTTTCCTTCATTAATCGTCTCTAATTTGCATCTTCAGTTGGTTAATTAGACCTCCATTCAAATGCTGATTTTAGTTTAGCTGAAAGGGTATTACTTTTTTGGTTATCCTATGATTTGATGCCTCATGCAGGCTTTAAACTATTTTGCTTTGAAACAATCTTATCTATATGCCTCGGCACGAAACTCATGGAGAGCCCGCGGTGTGGCCATCACTGGACATTGTAGCTGCCCTTCATTTAATCCTCATACACTCCCTTGGAAGGGTTCCCTTATCTTACTTTTGGGGAAACAAAGGCTCAGAGGTGATGGGACGGACTCACAGTGGTACAGGTTGTAGGGATTACAGCGGGGATTGGAGCCCTGGTCTAACAGTATTAATTAGGTGAACTGCCGTAGGAAACAGTGCAAATCTTTATATCAGATCCAGCTTCTCTAATCGCACAAAACGTCAGATGTGCCTATGGTTGATCTAGATACAAAACTGCAATTCGATGCTTACGCTGTATTTTTATGTTCCTTAAAGTGGGTCCTTCATCGCTGATGCATTTTCATCCAATCATCATTGATGGTCTACTATGGTGCATGGTGATGTGGTATTGGCCCCAACGATGGCATCTGTGAAATCAGAGCTCTCAGACACAGTAGATCTAAGGCTGTATCAGCGAGTCAGGTGTCTAACCTCTTACGCCCATTCTGTTGCCTTGTTGCTGTCCGTGGCCAATCATGGAATTAAGACAATTGACCCAGAGAATGACTTTGAAACTGCACAGCCCACTTTGGGACTTGAACCTGTGGACCGGGACTCAAACTCAGCCGGAACCCACATTGGGACTTGAACCCACTGTCTTTTGACTGAGATCCCACACCTGGTCTCAGCACTGAATGGAGCTCAGGTTCTTTATGTCTCAGTGCAGAAAGAATTCAGTGAGAGACAAAGTGATAGGTAAGAAGTGGATTTATTTAGAGAGATACACATTCCATTGACAGAATGCGGTCTGTCTCAAAAGGCGAGAGCAGCCTTGGGAGAAACACACTGCACAGACAGAGTGTGGGCCATCTCAGAAGGCAAGAGGCCATGAAGTATGGGGTGGTTACTTTTTATGGGCTGGGTAGTTTCATAGGCTAATGGGTGGGAGTATTATTCCAAGTTTTTTGGGGAGGGGGTGGAGATTTCCAGGAATTGGGCCACCACCCACTTTTTGGCCCTTTGCGTTGGCCTTGGAACTGTCCTGGCGCCTATAGGTATGTCATTTAGATGCTATTGCATTACAGTGGGCATTCAATGAGGCTCAAGGTCCAGTGGAAGTCAAATCTTGCACCATCTTGGACCTAATTGATTCTAGTCAGTTTATGGCAAATCCTCAAGGGCTATGTCATTCTTTTAGAGGTTCTGCCCTGTCCCCTTCCCTGCTGTTTCAACTTCAGTGGATTTCTCACCTGACAGGTATCTTACAGTCTTTTGAAATGTTGTCCATAGGTTTATATAACTGACTTTTTCAAAGGATTAAAAAAGCATCAGAAAGACCTACTCATTTTTCAAGAAGTGTAGCTACCCTCAAAGTTTTTATCTCAGGGAAGGTTGTGTAATGGTGTTTCTGAAGTTGCCTTTCTCTTTAAGGTTATTAATTGCGTAAGACTACTTTCGTTCATGGGTGTCATAACTTTAAAGGTAAGATGGAAATGGTTTTGAAATAAACGCACAGCAGGAAGAGCATTTGAATGAAAGGCACATGACTTGAGCTCTATGCATGTGGTAATGGCTTGGCCACGTGGCATTCTGGTCCCCTTTGTGGGGTCTTAGTCTCCATTGAAATGGAAGGTGGGTGGGCTGGCATTGGGAGGAAGCCCTTTGACGTCAGCCAGAGCAGTTTCACCCTTACCTGTTTGATACATTGCTGTTCCACGTCAGATTCCGTTCATAAAGGGGGTCCGGAATCACTGGAGGAGGGGCTTGATACCTGCCTTCAGAGACCTGGGATCTGAATTCCAGGTGTGCGCAAGCAGTTTACATCAGGGGTGTTTAGTGGTTCTAACATGCCTTAGGTACCGCTGCTGAAAAATGTCAATTTCCGATTTATATTTCTCTTTCACTTGGGAGTTAAAGATGTTTACTGTTTGGTACTTTCACCATTTTTCCCCCCTAAAAATCCTTTCTTCTTTTTCTTTTCTTTGTTTTTATCTTTTACTACAGATTTTCTCTTTTTTTAATTAATTTTTATTGGAGTCTAGTTGATTTACAATGTTGTGTTAGTTTCTGCTGTACAGCAAAGTGAATCAGTTATACATACACATATATCCACTCTTTTTTAGATTTTATTCCCATATAGGTCATTACAGAGTATTGAGTAGAGTTCCCTGTGCTATTCAGTAGGTCTGTTATCTATTTTATATATAGTAGTGTGTATATGTCAATCCCAATGTCCCAATTTATCCCTCCGCCCCAATCCCCCAGTAACCATAAGTTTGTTTTCTACATTTGTTACTCTTATTTCTGCTTTGCTAATAAGTTCATTCGTACCATGTTTTTAGATTCCACATATAAGTGACGTCATATGATATTGTCTTCCTGTGTCTGACTCACTTCACTCAGTATGACAGTCTCTAGGTCCATCCATGTCGCTGCAAATGGCATTATTTCACTCTTTTTTATGGCTGAGCACTATCCCATTGTGAGTGTGTGTGTGTGTGTGTGTGTGTATACACACCACAACTTCTTATCCATTCATCTGTCGATGGACATTTAGGTTGTTTCCATGTCTTGGCCATTGTCAGTAGTGCTGCTGTGAACATTGGGGTGCAGGTATCTTTTTGAATTATGGTTTTCTCCAGATATATGCTGACGAGTGGGATTGCTGGATCGTATGGTAGCTCTATTTTTAGTTTTCTGAGGAACCTCCATACAGTTCTCCATAGTGGCTGAACCAATTCACATTCCCACCAATGGTGCAGGAGAGTTCCCTTTTCTCCACACCCTCTGCAGCATTTGTTGTTTGTAGACTTTTTGGTGATGTCCATTCTAACTGGTGTGAGGTGCTACCTCATTGTAGTTTTGATTTACATTTCTCTGATAATTAGTGATGTTGAGCATCTTTTCATGTGCTTTTTGGCCATCTGTATGTCTTCTTTGGAGAAATGTCTATTTAGGTCTTCTGCCCATTTTTTGATTGGGTTGGATTTTCTTTTAAATCTCTCATGGAACACATCTTCCTTATCAAGTCAAACGTTCATCTATTTAAAAAAAAAAGTTCATCTATAAAGAAAAAAATATCGTCTTTCCTTTCAAGGATCTCCATGCTACCCCCTAAGTCCATCCTCTTCCCTCTCTGCTCAGATATCCCCCGATCAGATTTGTGACTGGGAGAAGCTTCCTTTATCCATCCTCAGAGAGAAACTGTGCATAATTTAGGGATGGAAGAATGCCGTTAAGAAGCTAAATGGGTAGACAGGAAGGATGAAGTATTGCACTGAGGGAAAAGATAAAGTGGAAAAGTACAGGAAGTTTGGGAGAAGTGTGAGAAAATGGGGGGCAGAGGCCAGGCACTTGATGTGGGACCAGTCACAACCCCAGAACGGAAAGAGGGTGGAAGGAAAGATTGAAAGCCCTTAGAATAAGACCCTCTGTGGTGGGCGGGGGAGGTGATGGGCCAGCCTGACCACAGGCTCCCGGACTCATTTCTGCAGAGCTCCCTGATGTGTCTCAAGATGGACTGAGGGTTAGAGGGAGGGATACCCCCTAGATAACACAGTCATAGGATGGACACAGTGCATGGGGGAAGGGAGGGCTGGCGTAGCTTCCCTGATCCTAAAGTTATGCCAAAAAGAAAAGAAACAAGATGCTTCCCCCTTGCCCTGCCCCTCCCCCCAGTGTCTTTCATCATCTTCATCAATAGCTCTCTGTGCATTTTAACACTCATTCGGAAATGCTGTAATCTGGACTCTGTTGTTGCTCGTGTGTTGCTAAGAACCAGAACTCTGGACAAAAACATCTTAGCCCGGTTTCGCATCAATGATCATTTACTTGGGTTTTCCTCTTCTGCCTCCTGGTGGCCAAACATGCCCATTGCATCCATTTGGTTGGTTCTGCGATGAAGGAATTGGCCGGTTGTGGATGGCGTCTCTTGCCTCTGGGATTTTGCAGGCACACGGCGGGGGGTAGACATGGAAGCCCCTGCGGTGGAATAAAGACCCTGACATGAGACAGATGCCTTTTATGCAGAGGTTGATACGAGCCACCGAACAAAGAGGGTCCCTCGCTGTGAGGTGACAGAGGGCCACAGAGGAAAGTAAAAGTCTGCAGCAAATAAAGACAATGCGAAAGGATGTGGGGTGGTGATGAAGAGGCAGAAGAGACATTTTTATTCAATCTCAAAGGCACAGAATTATCGACTAGCGCGTGCCTTCTGACGGAGAATTTCCTTGATCTCTTTGTGAACGATTCAGAATTTCTTAAAAGAAGTTGGCCTGTTACTTGTACACGCAGAGCCGTTTCTGGAAATCACAATGCCCCGATACACTCGATGCTCGGATACTCTTATTATATTTAATAAGTACATATTTTCCACTTAATTGATTCCAGGGTGTCATGTCAGTAATAATCACAACGGGGTATACATTTTTTTAAAATGCTCTTTTCCTGGACATGTTGACATCCAAGACAGAATCTCTTAAGATGATCCATTCTACGTGAAAGAAACCACTTTCTCTGCTCTGTGTGCTTTCCTCCTTTTGCTTCTCACCTAGCCAAAGAAGGCTTGATCATTTTTCGTTGATCAGGATAAAGTGGTGTCTGTCTTAACGGGGAAGAACACACGTGAGCATCACTCTGAATGAAAGGAAAGGTGTGATGGGCATTTGAGTATCGGGCAGCGGAGAAACTGGAACGTTCCAAGGAGGAGTATTCAATTTAAGTGCCAAGATACATTAGCTTGATTGGGGTGAGCTAGATATTAAGTCTCTGGCAGTCATTCCATCAGATAAATGGTTTTAAAACAATGCCTGAAAGAGAAATACCTGCATTCTTCCTATGTACCTTTTCTTCCTTCCCTAGATGTATTCAAGGAATTAATCCTTCCAAGTCAGATCATTGAAAAATCTCTAAAAGGCAATCAGAGTGGGAGTTTTAAAGACCACAGAGGCTGAAACACTCCAGGACTGTACAAATCGTGGCCTGCACATCATTTTTCTTTTTTTTCCCCTGAAAGTATGCATTGCACGTTTCACAGGAAGCGTGGAGTGAATATGCACATGTCCACACTCACCACGGCGGTGATACCGCAAAAGGGCATATTCTGTTCTAATATAACTCTCCTAGTATTGTCCAATCATACGTCAATCAGTCATGGGCTTTATGAAAATAAATCCTTGGGGACATAAGGCTCAAAGCGAATGTCTGAGGGATCAAAACGTAACGCAGACACGGCAGATACACCGTGCATTTAACAATGTAAAATGTATTTTTCAAATAAGATTACTTAGTAACATATGGATTGCGTAAGTCCCATCTAATGGGTAGGGCAGCTTTTCCTTTGATTAAAAAAAATAATAATAATAGCTCTTTGGAAAGAAGTGTACAATTCTCAGTATAAAAAAATCAGAACTAGTTTAGAATGGTAAATGCAACATTCCTCTGACATGACAGCCATTAGACATGGTTGAGCTGGGGTCTTCATGCAAATAAATCAATTGCGAGACTCTTGATCCCTTTAATTATTTGAGACTGCAGGCACTGGTTTTTGTTGTATTCAGTACAGAGGCTTTTATTCTAGGTTCCTTTATTATGGGGGAAAAGGCTGTGTCCTGTGCAGTGGGTCTAGTCATCAACAGGTGGCTTGAATACATGCATTATTATAAAGATACACATTTCACTCTAGACAGAGGTATGAGATCATCTCCCAGAGAAACACTACGAATTCTACCAAAGACACCCAAGATTTGTACCGGAGTTGGGAAAACAATTTTGGAATAAAGAGTTGTTTCCAGTTTGGATTGAGAAATGTTTTCTGTCTCTCAGAGTGGCTGCTACATCTTTACTAATATATCCCAGTAATGGTTTAGAGGCTCAGTTGGCATATGACAGATAGATAGATAGATAGATATTGATATAGAGAGATAGGTGTATATATATATATAATATTTAGATATATAGAGAGAGGTAGGTATATATTATATAAAGATACCCATAGAGATAGGTGTATATATATTATAGAGATAGAGATAGGTATATATATGATATATAGAGAGAGATATATGTAGAGAGATAGGTATATATATGATATATAGAGAGAGAGATATGTGGATATACATATATATATATCCTCTTGTCCCTTCTTTATAACATAAACTTATAATACCATGTAGAAATGTCACCCATCTTTTCCTGTAATACTTCTTTGTTAAACCAGGCATAAGAGTTCACATCTTTCCAAAAAAGAATCTTGTGCAAATGGCCTTATCCATTTCTACATTTCTTTTTCCCCCATGCTATCCACTTTTTTAGTTATACTTATTTTAGTCGTATTTATCTGTTTCTCCCCCCTTTATCTCTAGTTAGTTAACTTCCTCGACTTTAATCATAGTGTTCACCAACACGGTGCTCCTGAGGACCACTCATACATTGTGAGCCTTTTCTAGGACAGTCCGAATTCTTTCAGTGGCCTTTGCTGCATCCTCGTTTTTCTTCATCTTCTTGTAAATGGCCCACTGGTTCGTCTCCACTCCCACCTTTCACTGTCTGTGTCCTTTATTTAAAATGGTTTATATACCATGTAGTGCATTGAACGTGTACAGTTCCATGGCCTTTAGTATATTCACAAAGTTGTACCACCATCAACACCCCCTAATTTTTGAATGTTTTCATCACTCCAAGGAGAAACCCAATATTTATTCTTCTCAGTCTCCAAGGACTTAGGCAACCATTAATCTACTCTCTCCCTGTGGATCTGCCTTTCCCGGGCATTTCATACAAAGGGAGTCATATGCTGTGTGCTCTTTTGTGTCTGACGTCTTTCACTGAACATGTTTTCGACATCCATCCACGTGGTAGCATATGTCAGTACTTGGTTATTATTTATGGCCAAATATTTATTCCATTGCATGGATATAACATGTTTTCTTTATCCATTTGTCTTCTGATTTGTATTTGGTTTGTATCCACTTTTTGGAGATTATGAATACAATGCCATGAACATCCACGTACAAGTTTTTTGTGGGGATATATGTATTCGCTTCTCTTGGGTACAAACCTAGGAGTAACATTGCTGGGTCGTATGACAAAGCTGTTTAATCAGCTAAGTAACTTGCAAATTCTTTTCTAGAAAAGTGGCTGCACTATTTTACATTCCCACCAGCATGAGGGTTCTAATTTCTCCACGCCCTTACCAACACCGGTTCTTGTCTGTCTTTTTGACTGCAGCCCTCCTAGTGGGTGTAAAGTGGTACCATTTTTGATGTGCATTTCCCTGATGGCTAATGACATTGAGTACCTTCTCGTGTGAGTATTGGCCATTCGTATATCTTCCCTGGAGAAATGTGTACTCGTATTCTTTGCCCGTGTTTGAGTGGGGTATTTACCTTTTCAGTATTGAGTTAAGAGGGTTTTTATGTTTGTTTGCTTGTTTTTTTAAAATGGCGTGTTCTGGATACATGTTCCTTAGCAGATACAGGACTTGCAAATATTTCCTCTCATTTTGTTTTCTTCCCACTTTTGGGATGGTGCCCTTTGAAACACACATGTTTTTCATTTCGATGAAGTTCAGTGTATCTCTTTTCTCTTTCTGCCTTTGCTCTTTGCGTTGCTTCTACGAAGTCTTCACCTGACCTAAGCGCTCACCACTTTATTCCTATATTTTTTTCTAAGAGTTATACAGTTTTAGATCTTGTTTTAGACCAGATCCCTTTTGAGTTAATTTTTTTTTTTTTTCGGTACATGGGCCTCTCACTGTTGTGGCCTCTCCCGTTGCGGAGCACAGGCTCTGGACGCGCAGGCTCAGCGGCCATGGCTCACGGGCCCAGCCGCTCCGCGGCATGTGGGATCTTCCCGGACCGGGGCACGAACCTGTGTCCCCTGCATCGGCAGGCGGACTCTCAACCACTGCGCCACCAGGGAAGCCCCTGAGTTAATTTTTTAAAGCATTGTCATGTGGTTTTTGTTCTTTTTTCTCTTGCTCTATTACATTAATCAATTTCTGACTATTAAACTGCCCTTTCGTCCTGCAGTAAATCCCCACTTGGTCACGGTGCATAATCCACTTGACATGCTGCTGGACTTGGTTTGCTAGTACTTTTGAGGGTTTTGTTTGTCTGTTTGTTTAACTTCTGGTTCTGGGGAAAGAAATGACCTCGAATTCTAAGCCTATTGTCGATTTCATGGTTTCTGGACCTCTGCACTACTGACACTGAGAATGGGTTTCTCTTCTTGGTGGAGGGTTTCTGTTGTACACTGTGGGATGTGAACAGCATCCCTGACCTCTGCCCTCTAGAATGCCAGTAACACCTCACAGCCCACAGTCATGACAACCAAAAATGGCTCCAGGTGTTGCCAAGAGTCCCTGGTGCGGAGTGGGTGGGAAGCATGAACCCGGTTGAGAACCACTTACCTGATTTGTACTTCCCTTCTCTGAGAGCGAAGGCGCACAACGGCATTCTCGTCTTGTACCGAAAAATCCACACTCCGTTCTGTATGGGTTTGTTTCTTCATGTGCATGGTGTTTACTTCCCGTAACCGATTTCTTAGCTCCTTGCCGGCTGAGGTCATAGCTCACATTGTCTTTGTCTCTACTGAGAGTTTACCAGATAATAAACATCTTCTGGATGATTTCTCCTGGCAGTGTTCTGGCCTTCACATTGCGAAATGAAATCTCAGTCACAAAGGAGAGAGTATATTAACGTCAACATTTTTTTTTTTAATTGCAGAATGAGTGAACTCCTAGCTGTCAACATCCAACATCCTAATTTTATGGAAATCGTGCTTATTTCCACTTCTGCAGCTGTTGCTTTTTCGCAAATACTAAAGGTTTCGTTTTCCTCGAAACGTGTACTGATGCTAGTGTCGTCAGCGGAGGATTTATTTTCATTCCATGTAGGTTAGCTTGAATGGAGACAGTTTTGCTGGTGGTGTGCATTTGACCTTGAATGAAAACTGAAGGTTTTAAACAGTATTTTAAATCTGCATATCTTTTTTTTTTTTTTTTGCGGTACGCGGGTCTCTCACTGTTGTGGCCTCTCCCGTTGCGGAGCACAGGCTCCGGACGCGCAGGCTCAGCGGCCATGGCTCACGGGCCCAGCTGCTCCGCGGCATGTGGGATCTTCCCAGACCGGGGCACGAACCCGTGTCCCCTGCATCGGCAGGTGGACTCTCAACCACTGCGCCACCAGGGAAGCCCTAAATCTGCATATCTTTATATTTTTATCAGATTTTGACGGTTATAAAAACAAACCAAAACAGTAGAGGTGTCTAACAGAGATTTTTTTTTCTTCAACTCTTTGCATGGGTATTTCAGATAATTATGATCATTCTGAACCTTTAGAACTTCCCTACTAGTTTTAAAAGAAGCAAAAGCATTTTTCCTCATTGGCTACAGAACATATGCCTTTGTCCCAGCCATGCATAGGGCCGTATCTCACATTTTCTTCTTAAATTACGAAGCTGTAAATATAAAGCAGAAACTGCTGCTGTGCTGTCTTCTCTCCACATTTTCCCTCTCACGAAATCCAATTGCAAATGCTCCTCGATGCCCTACCTGGGAGTTGCAAAGTGGGCACAAGCCATCTCTAAGTGGAGGTTCCTAAAAGTTAACAAAGAAGATTCATGTGGGTTTTTTTTTTTTTTTTTTTTTTTTTTTTTGGATTCATGTGGGTTTTTAAGAAGGGATTTTAAATACATCTCAAGTTTTAAAGTGACTCCTGGACTTTTCAAAAAATGAGCGACCTTCTTCTAACGCCTCGCCGTTACTTTTCAAATTCAGTGGCTTCACACACCGCCCTTTAGAGAAGCTTTGGTTTGCTGGAGTCCAGGGTTTGGGAGGTGGTGTTATTTACTTTTTGTTTTCACGCTTGCTCCCTGTTAATTCAAAGAGATCACTGAACACTCTTTTCTGGTTTTAGACACTGCTGGTGAGTGATGATTGTTTCTTGCACAGAGACTTAACCAGGTATTGTGGAAGAATTTGGTACCCTTGCTCTCTGATTCACAGATGCCGGCGTGACCCTCAGTGGTGGTGGGACCTGCACTCTGCTGAGGTCCAACTTAGAGGATGGATAACAGGACAAGATGGGGAACAAAGATGCCTAAACCCCATGAGACCTTAGCCCACTGCTCGCAGAGGGGTGATGTTCTTTCTGAAAGGTGACCTCATCTTATTGCTTTACCAGCAGACTCTTTGGCCAGTGAAAATAAAACTGTCCATTATAAGGAAATTAACTTTAGATTTTAAAAGAAAATTTCCTAGGATACTTCCAGAGAATCCTACTTGCGAAGCAAAGATATGTATTCCTGAAATGGGGATGGTGGTTGTTGGGAGACATTCATTGGAATGGAAATAAACTTCCTTTCCTTTTGGCCAACAATCATACTCTTCTTTTCTCCAGATTGGCCAGATGATTGGTTTCAATATAAGGGGGTAGTGTGGGCAAGATTGCTAGTAGTGTCTGATAACGACTGGCCCAATTCATTAATCTTCCTTCCTTAATTAATTTACATGGAGAGCCTCTTTACTCTGAGAGGGTTCTTTTCTAGTTTTATTGAGATATAATTGGCAAGTAACATTATATTCCTTTTAGGTGTATAACAGGACAATTTGGTATTTGTCTATGTTGCAAGATGTTTAATACAATGAGTTTAGTTAACATCTGTCACCTCATCGTTACATTTTCTTTTCTGGTATGAGAACTTTTAAGGTCTGCGATTGGGAAATAGAAGTTTTGGCACATGTATAAATGTAGAGAACATGAAACATTTGAAGACAGAGGTGGAACTGTAAACATGTATTATTAGCCATTGGAATTTAGTATTTCTTGAGTTTGCAGTGGGATTTCTGTCTGTTAACTTTGGAAGATATCAATGGTGTAAAGTTAGCAGCATTAGCCTTTTATCATTTATCCTGAGGCCATCTGTTTGAGGTTCAAATGTGGGAACTCTCCTATCCTTCTGTGGGAAATAAAGATCATAGCAACTCAAAATCAGTAATCACTAAACCGATGTAGTAAGGAGTTCTGTGATGTACATCGTACCTAAAAAGTAGGATCAAAATATTTAATGCAGAAGACAGTAGACTCACCAACCTACCAGCCCATCAGTCAGTTCTTTCGGATGGTAGGCTCTGTATCAGAGTCCTGACTTAGTGAGCCAGGAGTTACCATTTTGGGGTTTCTGGATCGTGGAGGAGATGGGGGGTGGTCTTATCGGGGCAGCAAGCAGGAAACCTTTTTCAGGGCTCCGGGCAGCAGCATTTCACCAACCAGCAGAGAAGTGTTTCCTGATGGTAGCATTCCACACTGCAGCACACTGGCGCTTGCCAGTTGAGTCACTTACGTGTACATGACAGGTAAGGTGACACCTGCCTTACTTCCACCTGGCATTAGTGCTCATGGATTCATCTTACTGAACCAAGACATGAAATTGCAGTTCCTTATCCATGTTTAGCAATATTTCGTTCACTGATTGATTCTCTGTCCCCTTGGAATAACTAGGTGTGGGATCCACTTAGACTTTGAGTCTCAAGTCCAAATCGCCATGAAAGTTAAAATGTAACAAGAGAAGTAATAGAAGAAAAGTACAGGTGGGGACTTATGACGCAGAGGTGTCTGTTCTGTTAGCAGAGGGCAGATGAGACTGCCTGAGGTCAGGGTTGAATCCAGCTGAAATAGGGACCTCTGGTGTCTACTGCGTCGTACGCATTCAAATGGTTAATTCTGTGTTACGTAAATCTCACCTCAGTACAAGACAAAAAGTTTGAAGCTGGTACATGCCTCATTGAGCTCCCCTCTATAAAACTGTGTAAAAGGAGCCCAGTCTGCAGCCAGTTCTTAAAAGGAACGTATAAGCAAACCAACAGGACATGGCAGCGCACACCACATTTTATTACGGGGCCGAACTTGACCTTTTTTTTTTTTTTTTTTTTTTGCGGTACGCGGGCCTCTCACTGTGGCGGCCTCTCCCGTTGCGGAGCACAGGCTCCGGACGCGCAGGCTCAGCGGCCATGGCTCACGGGCCCAGCCGCTCCCAGCAAGTGGGATCCTCCCAGACCGGGACACGAACCCATGTCCCCTGCATCGGCAGGCGGACTCTCAACCACTGCGCCACCAGGGAAGCCCCGAACTTGACCTTTTACACCCCAATGTCTCAACTTGAATTCAGAGCGAACTTGAGTTGCTAATTCTATGCTTTTGACCAGGTAAAGACCTCATTTTAAGAAATTTCCTTAAAACTGCAAACTTATGGAAAAGAGAGAATGTTGTATGTATCCATTCAGCAAGTACACGTTATAAGCATAGTAGTTACACGGATCTTGGGCTCATATCTGCATGTTTCATTTTCCATTTGCCTCCACTGTTTTGTTAGCAAGTATAGTTTTAATTTAGGTAATGTTTAGAGTCCATATAAATGTAAATCATTCAGGGTTTGAGGAGAAAATTAACCACTTAGGATTTGCATTTACCACTGTTCACCTCCCACTTGAATTCCTTCAGAAATGACAAAACCAGTTGCTAAAGTAGTGATTTTAAATATTTACCAATATATACCACTGGAATACTTGTTGCTGTTTGTGAAGAAAAGAAATGCAGCAGCATCCTTAGTGATTATTTAAAAAATAAGGAATATTCTTTAAGGGAAAGAATTTCAACTCATCTTTTTGGTAGTCAGTGGCCATTCATTTCTGCTTGTATTGTAACCTGTTAAAATGATCACTTAACAAAGAGAAGGGAAATTAAATTCGCTAGTTATTTTTTAATGCCATATGATTTCTAGTTACAAAGGCATGCTTAAGCCCCGTACTAAAAAGAGGTGAATAAAATAGGACAGGGTTCAAATAAAATTCATTTGGGAAGGTGAATATGTTTTCAGAATGATTAAGTCTTTTGAGATCCCATTTTGGTGTAGTTTTCTACCATTTCTTAATGTATTCTTCATAACCCCCAAATTATTCAGGCTTTGAGCCAAATACCGACATGTTATTTACTTTTGCTTGGGTTGTAATAAAATTTGGGACTCTTAGTGAAAAGATGATTTTCATTAGTAAAATTGTTATTGGGTGTTTAGAGTTGGTGCTTATTTTCTGTTGCTTCTCCAACCACTGGAAATCTTCCTTCACTTTTCTTTCCCCACACTACAATGAGAGATCGAAGGGTGGCCCTATTCCCATCCCTTAAACCTGTCATTTTCTTATCCTTATTAACCTGTGGGCTTGAGAACCAGGCAAGGACCTTTCCCAGAAGAACTGGCCGGGGCTGGGTGCTAAGATGACCAAGAGCTGTGTCATGAGGGCTCCACGTCAGACCATAAATGCTACCCTGTTCATGAAGACAGGGCACACTGCTTAGAGGTGCACCATCTCAAATGCCTTTGGAACACCTAGGACTCTGGGCACTCACATAATGGGTATGCCATGTGACTTCAACCATTTGTTAGCATGACCTTAAAGGTCCAAGAAATGTATCAATATCATCTGACCATTTCGGGGGGGTGGGGCAGGGGACTCATTTTAGTCACAAATGCAGCACATCAAAATATGGATACATCACATTGTGAGAGAACGCGGGTGTGCGCATCTTTACGGGATCTCCATCATAGCTTCTTCTTAAAGTTTCCAGTATAATTCTTGCGAAGGAATTGTTTTAAAAAAAAGTTTTTAAACGTTTAGGTAGTTCGAAAGTAAAATGTAATTTTAAAAGAATGCTCAGTTGTTATTTCGGGCTTTGGGACATTGAGTGGTTCTGGAAACTTGACACCCTTGATCCAAATGCCATATTTGTCCAATTGCAATATTGACCGGCCTGTGGCAGCATCTAATATAAATCCTGAAACATCTGGTTACATCCTGATACTTCGTCTTGACCTTCTTCCTGTCTGGCTACAGTCAGCCATAAACAGCTGTATTCTCTAAATCTTCAGGGACATGAAACATTGAAATCTGTGCAGAAAATGACCATCACGGTTGTCTAATATCAAAACAGGGTGTGTTTTTTCGTGTAAAAGGTGGTGGAACCCAAAAGAATGGGGGAAGACACCCCTGAGTGTGTAAGCCACGTACCTCATTGGCTCCAAGAGATTCCTGTTTTGTTTTTTACTTTAATTTTTATTTTATATTGGAGTATAGTTGATTTCCAATATTGTGTTAGTTTCAGGTGTACAGCACAGTGATTCAGTTATACGTATACATATACCCATTGTTTTTCAGGTTCTTTTCCATTATAGGTTATTATGGAATATTGAGTAGAGTTCCCTGTGTATACAGTAGGTCCTTGTTGATTATCTGTTTTATATATAGGAGTGTGTATATGTTAATCCCGAACTCCTAATTTATCCTTCCCCCTCACCTTTTCCCTTTGGTAACCCGAGATTCCTCTTTTAAAAACCCAAACCCTGGGCTTCCCTGGTGGCACAGGGGTTGAGAGCCCGCCTGCCGATGCAGGGGACACGGGTTCGTGACCCGGTCCGTGAAGATCCCACATGCCGCGGAGCGGCTGGGCCCATGAGCCATGGCCGCTGGGCCTGTGCGTCTGGAGCCTGTGCTCCGCAATGGGAGAGGCCACAGCAGTGAGAGGCCCAAGTACCGCAAAAAAAAAAAAAAAAAAAAAAAAAAAAAAATCCAAACCCTGCTGAACCAGAAAGAACAAATAAATTGGCTTGATGTTGAGTGACACAAAAAGAAAAGCGTATCTTTGCCCCCTCTGCCCAGTCTTCCATTTCCTGTCCCACCCTTCACATCAAATGAAACACTGCTGGTTTCATTTCCTCAGTGTACCTTGTAGTATTTCTAGGAGTAGATGTGCCTAAAATCCTGCCCTCTCTTTTTGCCTAGGGATACTTTTGGTCTCATATAAATAGACAGTATCCAGTTTGAGAAACATGTAGCCCATTGTAACAAGTGTTATCTTTTTATTCCATCAATTTTTTTTTTTTTTTTGCGGTACACGGGCTTCTCACCGCTGTGGCCTCTCCCGTTGCGGAGCACAGGCTCCGGGACGCGCAGGCTCAGCGGCCATGGCTCACGGGCCCAGCCGCTCCGCGGCATGTGGGATCCTCCCGGACCGGGGCACGAACCCGTGTCCCCTGCATCGGCAGGCGGACTCTCAACCACTGCGCCACCAGGGAAGCCATCCATCAATTTTATAATGTAAGTGTATTTGCATTTTGAGTGAATACGAATCCAAAAGAAAGAGCAATTCATTGTCAATAAAGGTGTTTTTGTGTATATACATTTGGTGTGCAAGACAATAGTCCGGGTTTAAAAGAATATTTAA
The DNA here is from genome assembly GCF_003676395.1 of Aethalodelphis obliquidens. NCBI lineage: Eukaryota > Metazoa > Chordata > Mammalia > Artiodactyla > Delphinidae > Aethalodelphis > Aethalodelphis obliquidens. Next base: position 3,661,139 of record NW_020838035.1, on the reverse strand, counting down.
TTTTTTAAGTCTCCATTCATGCATTTAACACAAATTCCTGTTGAGTTCATACCACGCACGTGCCAGGCTGGTTAGAAACAGGCAACTGATGGCAGGTGCTCCCTGATTTTAGGGCACTTCCAGCTCAATGCAGCAAATAGACAGTTCCTAGTAGTTCCTTCAAGTTCCTTAACCAATTAATTTTGTATGTCCCACATCCTTTAAGTGAGTGTCCATGGGGTGAAATTTCCCTTTGCTTTAAAATAAGATTAAAAACACAAAAAAGAAAATCAAACAGCTTCCACTCTAAGAAAATAGAACCTAATGTATTGCATCTTGGATTTGTCCTTCATTTTATTGCATCTTGGATTTGTCCTTCATTTTGTCCTTCATTTTGTTCATAGGGTTTTGGCTCGTCCTAAGTTGAATTAGTAGCCAGTTTGCCTTCCCAAGGGCTCTGGCAGGACTTGGTGTTTACCTCAACATACAGGTAGTGGGTTTCATATTTAAAAGCCAAGACTCTCAGACAGCTTCCAGGATCAGGTCATTCTACCTGGTTCCGAGAATGGTTTGGGGTGGGGTTTTTTACCGTCGAATGCAATGCTTTTCCCTTCAGTGTTCTCAGATGTGCACCCGGCCGCCCTGCCTTTCCTCGGGGCTCTCATTCTGCAGGTGAAAATCTTCTCAAAACTATGATTGTGATCCGTGAATCAGCAATTTTCTGTAAGAACTTTGGGACTCTCTCTTCATGAATGTGGCCTGCCACTTTCTAAGCATAATAAAAAGCAATTTTAAAGTATGCCTTTCTTTTTAAAAATTTATTTACGTTTTAATGAAGTAGAGTTGACTTACAATGTTGTGTTAGTTTCAGGTGTACAGCACAGTGCTTCAGTTATATATACATACATATATATGTATATACATATATATAACTATATATGTGTGTGTGTGTGTATATATTCTTTTTCATATTCTTTTCCATTATGGTTTATTACAAAAGATTGAATCTACTCCCTGTGCTATACAGTAGGTCCTTGCTGTTTACCTATTTTATATATAGTAGTGTGTATCTGTTAATCCCAAACTCCTAATTTATCCCTTTCCCCCTTTCTCCTTTCGTAACCGTAAGTTTGTTTTCTATACCTGTGAGTCTGTTTCTGTTTCGTAAATAAGCTCATTTATGTCATATTTTAGATTCCACATATAAGCAATATCATATGATATTTGTCTCTGTCAGACTTATTTCACTTATTTCATGATCATCTCTAGGTCCATCCATGTTGCTGCAAATGGTAAATTATGCCATTTCTTAAGTGAACTATGTTAAGTGAGCCCCGCGTACGTCTGCTGGTTCTATGTTAACTGTAGGCTCTGTTTTCTTTTCTCTCCATTTCATTTGGTTTATACAGTTCACTGGGTAACGTCTGCATGGCTAAAGGCTCTTGCTGATTTGTGTTTGCAACATAAATCTTGCTGGGGTTAAAAAGCAAGGTTTAGGACATTTTTTGGCTCAGAAGTACGGGGATTCATGTGTAAGTCATTTCATAGGTAAGATCCTGGCTTGCTGTGGCAGGCGATTTCCCTAGATCAGACCTCCTCTGAGGTGTCCTTACATATGATATGAGTCAGCACTTAATATGTAATAAATGTGTAATGCCTGCCAAGTTGTGACGGTTAGCTCTTCAGACGCAACCCATGTGTCCCATCCATCACATAAACTCGTGGAATACCTGTGAAGGGGCGTGAAGAATATATGTGTGTAGTTACCACACTGTATTCCAAAGTAGAATTGATCTTTGGTCTTAGAAATTGTCTGTCTGACCTAAAGAGAAGAAACAGTCAGAACGAAGAAATTTTGCTGACTATACTGTTTATTGGCCATAAACAAATTTTATTGATAATGATCTCAGTTTTTGGTCTATTTAATCAATAGAAATTGATAAGAGGTCAGACGAGGAATTCAGGGAAGGCTTACTGGGGCTCCTGCTGCAGCATGAGGCAGAGAACGAGTAATGGGGGGGAACTGAGCTGGTCGGTTCCTTATATGGGGTGAGGGTAGGGAGGGTGGATCCAGAGGGTGGCTTAGGTGGACTGCCCACCCCCTTGGTGGTGCCCTTTGCAGGGATCGTGCCCGGGACCCTGGATTTGCTCCCAGCTTCTCAAAAGTGGCCGTTGGGTTTTTTGTCTTTTTGTATCTTGTTGTCCATAATTAGCCCCAACTGCACAGGCATGCAGTTATTTTTAGTCCCTTATAGTTTCTTTGTATCTATTGCTCGAGGAGACAGTTGTCCAGGTGCAAGCCCTCCTATAAAGGGTCCCAGGTCCCAGCCTGCCTCATTATTAGAGGTGTTTGGTTACATAGATAAGAATGAAAAAAATCCTACTCTTACTAACATGATTTACTAAAAATAACACAGTAATAAAAAAGAATTTCCAAACTGTGTATCTATTTTTTAGAGAAAGGTTCCAGTGAATTGCAAAAAGGTTAAAACAAAAGGCCCCAAAACTTCCACGTATCAATAACTATTACAGAAATCTTGATATAAAAGCTTTTTATATCAAGTTTCAATATTGAAGTATATTCCAAATCAGTACATTAGAACATTAGAATTTATATTCTGTAACAGCCAGATTAAACCAACCTCCTTAGGATGACTCTTCCTTGCTGTTATGCTTAAATGATTTAGGAAAAAGGGTTTATCTCTTTTGATGTTTTCTTGGAGGTTATGATACATATTTAAATGTAAATAGGAAAATCTCCTGCCTTGGGGATTTCGTCACCATATAACACTAAGAGTAATCGTTATAATATAACAACACTATATAACACATATAACACTAAGAGTAATCGTTATAATGTAACACTATATAACACATATTACACTAAGAGTAATCATTATAATGTAACCCTATATAACACATATAACACTAAGAGTAATCATTATAACACGATATAACACATATAACACTGAGGGTAATTGTTATGATGTAACACTATATAACGCATATAACGCTGAGAGTAATCGTTATAATGATGGCTCCTACTCTTTCCCTCAATCCTATTGTAAAGATCTCTGCTTGTGATGCCCCATTCATTACGCAAGACCAAAATAAAGAAAAGATGCTACTTTCTTCCCTCTGCCAAAAGTACAGCAAGGCTCAGAGGGCTTGAGCGCATCCTTGCCGACCACCTGGCTAGTCATCTTTGGAGATATGGTTGGAAGTGTTACTGACCGCAAGTTTCTGTGCCTCATGCCCAGTGACACCAAACAAAGTGAAACATCAGAGTCTGGAGTGGAGCAAGGTTTATTGCATGGCCATGCAAGGAGACCGGTGGCTCGTGCCCCAAAACCCTAAACTTCCCGAAGGGTTTCAGCAAAGCATTTTTAAAGGCAAGGTGAGGGAGGGGCATGGTTAGTTGTTGCAGACTTCTTGGTGCTGGAATCCTTTGCTCTTGCAGCTCTCCGCATAGGTCAGGTCAGGTAAAGATGGTCCTGTAAACCTCCAACGAGACACCTGGTATTCTCTGCTCTGCAACTTTTTATCTGTATATGAATGGAAAGTTACACCTTTAAAGTTACACCTTTAGAAGGTCAGAGCCCTGAGAATGGCTCTCCTGTATGTTTCAGGCTAGAGGCAGCATTCGTTTACAAAAGGTGCAGAGCCAGTGTGACTAAGCACAGGCGACAAAGCACCAAAGGAAAAGGAACAGGTCTAATATGGGGTCAGTTTTGTTCTTCCCTATTACAGGATCCAGTTCCAGAGCGACGTGGATAACCCTTAAGATTTGTTGCCTCAGTGGTTGATATCCATCTGGATCTTTTTTAGGGAAAAAAAATTCTAAAATGTCAGGGTTTTTATATTGCTTTCCTAATTAGTCAGACCATTGGGCTTAAAACCACAGAGGTCCTGGAGGATGTAGAGGTGCCCAGTGTGTATTAATGTTAACAGTAGCATAGTATCCTCTGCAGTGTTGATGGTGAAGTTCTGGGCCGCGGAGGCCACACATTCTGATTCAGTTAAGGGCCCATATATGAGAGGAAGCTTAATACCAGTTAGATAAAGCTGAGTGAGATGTCCTCAGCAAGGTGCACGATGTGGGGTGAGTTGACAGCTGTTTATGAAAACCCTGTGTCTCTGCAGACACATAAATGTTTTCTTGTCCCAGGCACAGCGTTGATTGGACTTGGGGATGCAAAAACTGGCTAACATCTTTCTCCAATGAAAGATGCTCTAATTAGTGCATGTAATTAGCACTCATGCTCTATTACTGCTCTAATAAGGGTAATACCATCCTCATCATCCACTTTGTAACTTTCAAGAACTTCCAAGAACTTTCCCCAACATTTGCGTGTATTATCATACTTCATTCTTACAAAGATCCCAGTGCTGGCGTGAAATCATGCCATTTGCAGCAACATGGATGGACCTAGAGATGGTCAGACTGAGTGAAGTAAGTAAGTGAAGTGAAGTAAGTGAGACAGAGTGAAGTCAGACTGAGTGAAGTAAGTCAAACAGAAAGACAAATATGATAGGATATCGCTTATATGTGAAATCTTAAAAAAAAAGGGTACAAATGAACTTATCTACAAAACAGAAATAGAGTCACAGATGTAGAAAACAAGCTCATGGTTACCAGGGTTGGGGGAGGGATAAATTGGGAGTTGGGACTGATATATACACACTACTATATATAAAATAGATAACTAATAAGGACCTACCATATGGCACAGGAAACTCAATACTCTGTAATGACCTATATGGGGAAAGAATCTAAAAAAAGAGTGGGTACATGTATATGTATAACAGAGTTGCTTTGTTGTACAGCAGAAACTAACATGAAATTGTAAATCGTCAATACTCCAATAAAAATTAAAAAATAAATAAAAAGATCCCATGAGGCATTACTGTTCTCTTTATTTTCCCAGGTGGTGTATCCCTGCTCTTAAACAGATACCACTAGATACACTTCTACCTGAACAAAATTGGGTCCACTGACTTCAACAAGAGAGAATGAAAACCATAGGCGGGATTTAGTAAGAGGGGGTTAGGAAGGACTTAAAGGACGTGGGCTTGTGTTAAGCGATTTCAGGAACGATCGAAGGAAGCTGGATGTGGCTTTGGCTTGCAGACTATTAGAAAGTAGGGGTGGGCTTCCCTGGTGGCACAGTGGTTGAGAGTCCGCCTGCCCATGCAGGGGACACGGGTTCGTGCCCCGGTCCGGGAGGATCCCACATGCCGCAGAGCGGCTGGGCCCGTGAGCCATGGCCGCCGAGCCTGCGCGTCCGGAGCCTGTGCTCCGCAACGGGAGAGGCCGCAGCAGTGAGAGGCCCGCGTACCGCGAAAAAAAAAAAGAAAGAAAGAAAAAGAAAGTCCGGGTAATTCTATGACAGGTTATCTAAAGAGAGGAAAAGTCAGACGCTATCATTACAAAGAAGCAATGAATGTCACTCTGTGGTTTAGCACGATGCAGCGGTCCCACGACGTGCCTGATGTTCCCGAGGAGAGCAACGCAGCCTGGCTGTACCAGCCACGCTGGCTGTCAGCAGTGCTCCGGTTTAGGTGGTAACATCTGGCGAGAGGCCAGGTGTCAGGGGCAGCTGTGCTGTTTCTCGGGTAAAACCAATAATAAAATGAACCAAATACTAAGGAAGCAGTGCCGAAGTCTCAGCGAAGACTGTCCAGTGGCATTTCGGCTATTAACCTGCAGATTTCCTTTAGGAACCTGAGTGTCAACGTGTTATTTGCAGAAATGAGACCTTCTGTACGGTCAGTACCTTCTCTAGAGGAATGCAGTCTTAATCAGACTGTTCTTTAGCATTTCAGGAAGCTGGCCAAAAGAGAGTCGTGTCGCTCACATGCAGGGAGACACCTCTGTGGCTGGTCGCAGGTGCTGTGTCTATTCTAGGGTTGAGAGAATGTCTAGTACAGCAGAATTCCTTGTAGAGCCCAGACCACCTCTCCCATAGACCTTGCTTGGGTGGGGATGGTCAACACCAATGTCTGAATTTTAGTTGAATTGTTATATTTTCTTTAGCTGGTTAAGACCCGTCCACGCTGAACAATCTTTTTCTCTGATCTGAGTAATTGTGGTTAAGTCTTCGAAGGTCAGTGGTACCCAGTCAACTGCCAAACAATAGCTTTTTCTGCTATATAGCTGAATTCCATAGAGCAACCTGTGACCCCCATTTCTTGTTTCCTTCCAATTGGAACTATATAACTTGTGAGCCGTACTGGGGAGAAGGGTCTGAAATTCACCAAGAGCTGGCAACAGGAATGCAACGTGCAGAGACAAACCGTGTAGCTGAAAGCCCAAAGAGAACATTTGTTCACCTGCATTGCTTCTTGAGTTTAAAGAACGAGACGAAATGCAAAAGGAAAATACGGGCAAAAGATAGCCTGCAATTTATTTGCAGTTGTAAAGCCATGAATTGTCACAAGTTCAACATCAGTTTTCTAAGGTATGTGTTTCTAGTTTTTGAGATCCAGCAAGTATATACAAAGAAACTTTTAGTTTATCTAGCAAATGAAGCCTATGTTTTCTTGTTTCTGATGAATGAATACAGCTCATTTTTGATAAGGTTTCAAGAAACGCAATAACTTTCTATTTATTTATTTTTCTTTTTAAACTGAAATATACTTGATTTACAACATTGTATTAGTTTCAGGTGTACAACATAACCATTCAACATTTTTATAGGTTGTGCTCTGTTTAAATTCACCGCAAAATAATGGCCACATTTCCCTGTGTTGTACAATATATCCCTGAAGCCCATGCATTTTATACTTAATAGGTAGTACCTCTCAATTCCATACATCCCCTCCCACCTCTTCCCCAACCGCTCCCCACTGGTAACCACCAGTCTGTTCTCTATACAGACTGTTTTACGTATACATTCATTTGTATTAGTTTTTAGATTCCACATATTAGTGATAACATACAGTATCTGTCTGATTTACTTCACTTAGTAGGATCATCTCTAGGTCTATTCATGTTGCTGTACATGGCAGGATTTCATTCTTTTTTATGGCTGAGTAATATTCCACCGTATGTATGTACCACATCTTCTTTATCCATCCATCTGTCAGTGGACATTTAGGTTGCTTCCTTATCTTGGCTATTGTAAATAGTGCTGCTGTGAACATTGGGGTGTGTGTATCTTTTCCAATCAGCGTTTGCATTTTTTTTTCAGATGTATATCCAGGAGTGGAATTGCCGGATCGTACGGTAGTTCTGTTGAAAGATTTTAAGAGGACCAGGTTGGGAAAGAAGCTGATGGACTGATTTAAGATTTTTAGATACAGAACTTTATACTTCGGTTTCTTTAGGTTGATAATTAATCCTCTGGCCTTTAAACCACAGCTGGGAGTGTTTACAAAAGCACAGGGGTGTTCAAGTTGCAAGCAGGGCTGGCAGGCAGATAGCAGTAGTGGGCAACGAGTAGAAAGAAATATATATGTATTTCTTCTCTTGCAGAACCAACCACACCTGATTAACCAGGAAAGATCAGTGGGAGAACTCAGGGCTGGGTCCGCTGCATCCTGGGGCCTAGCTGGATTTGTGTTTGCTTTAAAGCTCACTGCTAGAAAAAGCTGCTGAGAAGCCTTGCCCATAAAAGGGAGAATGTTTGTGAATGGAGGGCAGAGACGTGCAGTAATTTCTGTAGCACCGAGTAGGCAAATTGAACAGATTTTTCAACAGGATCTACCTCACAGGGATATAGGTGCTTGCACTTTATTAAAATGGAACCATGGCAATTTAAAATGTGCCATTGTAGCTCTTGGAAGAAAAATCCAATATGCTTTCATTGTACGCCCGAATCGTTGGGGGAAAAAATCTGGAGAAAATGTTTCAGCATCTTCTCCAAACATTTTAACATATGTTTGATACAGAAGCATTTTCATAGGTTGCTGACACATGATACAAAACATGATACAAACATGACACAGAATCACTTTCGTATCTTGGGAGAGTGTCAGCCAAGGGTTCTTTACAAATGGTGCCAGTGCGGAGAGATGTGTCTGAACAAAAGTGTTCTTGAAATGACTCTAGGGGACGTGAGAAGATGCACAAGCAAGTTGCGTATGCTGAGTGTTTGTGAAATATCAGAAGAGATGCAGAGAGCTTCAAGATGTAGTGTTCAGCAAAGGTAGATTAAGGCAGCTGGAAAGTGCATCTCCCCTGCTTTATGCCTTTACCTGTGGTGAAATCAGCGCCATATTATGGCCCCATGATCTGTGTGATGCTGAGCAGTTGACTTAACCTCTCTGGGCCTCACTGTCTCCTGCAAAGTGGAGATGATCAGAGAACTCCTCTGATTATTTTTAAATTATTTATTTATTTTATTTATTTGTGGCTGCATCAGGTCTTAGTTGCGGCACTCGGGATCTTTGTTGCGGCGCGGGGGCTTCTCTCTAGTTGTGGCGTGCGGGTTTTCTCTCTCTAGTCGTGGCGTGAGGGCTTTCTCTCTCTAGTCGTGGCGTGAGGGTTTTCTCTCTCTAGTTGTGGCGCACAGGCTCCAGGGCGCGTGGGCTCTGTAGTTTGCGGCACGCGGGCTCTCTCGTTGAGGCGGCACGAGCTCAGCAGTTGCGGCCCACGGGCTTAGTTGCCCCGTGGCATGCGGGATCTTAGTTCCCTGACCAGGGATCGAACCCGTGTCCCCTGCATTGGAAGGCAGATTCTTTACCACTGGACCACCAGGGAAGTCCCTCCTCTGATTCTTTGTGAGTGAATCAGAAGGTGCTAGTAAAAACGCCTGCCGCATGGAAAGGCTAAATAAATGCTAGTGATTATTAGCCGTATTTTACAGATGTTCAGCTGGGATACGTCACGTGCCCAAATCATATACCTGGTTAGTAGCTGTCAGATGGAAGTGAAGTTCACGTGTGGCTGAAGCTCTCTTTCCTCTTAGTGATCTGAGCAGATCATACAGCACGGAAGCCATTTCTCGTTTTACACTTTGAAAGAGGTCACTTGTCCCAACTGGTCTAGATTTATAAGACTTTATTCTAGGTGGTTCTTTGATAACTTTTTTTTAATCCCATTCTCTCCCCCGACTCCCAAACCTTTCCAGGTTATTTTACTTTTTCTTGATTCCATTTAATTTATATTTTCCTGTAAGATAAAGGGCATTTCAATTAATCTTTAATTGGGGAAAGGCTTCCAAGCCAGAAAAGCAAAAGAAAAGTTTCAAAATAGACTTCCAAATTAAAAAAAAAAATCGAAATAACAAGCAATGTACATTATATGATCTTGATTTCATAGTTTTTTAAGTATTTATTTATTTAAATATATATATTTTTTATTGAAGTACAGTTGGTTTACAGTGTTGTGTTAGTTTCAGGTGTACAGCACAGTGATTCAGATATACATATATATACATATGTGTGTGTGCGAGCGTGTGTATGTATATTCTTTTTCAGGTTCTTTTTCATTATAGGTAATTACAAAATATTGAGTAGAGGTCCCTGTGCTATACAGTAGGTCCTTGTTGGTTATGTGTTTTACATATAGTAGTGTGTGTATGTTAATCCCAAACTCCTAATTTACCCTAACTTACCCCTCTCTATTTATCCCCCTTTATTTCTCTGGATTTCATAGTTTTAAATAACATATATGTGTAAAAACAAGACTGTAAGCTCTATAGCCATATATTCACAGATGATATCTCTGGGTGAGAGTTAATATTTAGCTTTTATCCTTCTTTGAAATTCTCTGTAATTAGAAAAATGCAATACTTTAAAAAGCCCCACACGTGCCCTTTGGGAGAACACTCCCAAGTGCCGACACTGGGCTGGGCGTTCATCCGGTCCCCTCCCCTGCTCCCTGCCCTGCCTGCCCTTCTCTTCCCTGGTTCCCTCGACCACCTTCCCACACGTGGTCCGTTCCCAACATGCCCCTAGCTGGGTCCTTCCTGTTCTCCATAAGCGCCCCTCTCGTGTCTGTCCTCCGCTGGGCCAGTGGGGTGATGCCCTGACAGCCACACCTGGTCCCCAGCTCAGAGCCCTTCGTTGCTCTTCTGTTCCCACAGACTAACCTCTCATGTCCCCATTGCATAGGAGAACTTCCAAGAGCCGCTTGCAGGGAAAGAAAATAATAGTTTTGTGCGGGGATGTCCTTTTGGTTAACAGATAAAGAATAGGCGGCAGATGTTAGGGGGTCTCAGGCGATTGTGGAGAAAACACTTGCTCAGGCAGAAGACTTGGAAACATATACACACACGCACATACACACACATAAGCACACATGAATGTGTATACATATATGCTGTAGATATGCTATATAAACATATACATGGTAAATATACATAAATATATATACACATGTATATATATAAATACATAGCATAGACATGCATGTATATATTTTTCTAAGTTGTGTATATATAAATATATGTAAAATTCCCCAAGCCTTTTTATATATGTGTATATAAAATTTATATATATATTTTGTTACAAATAGAATGTATATACTGATATCTCTCTCTATATATATATACACATACATTTAATATAACATATAAATATATTTTATATAACATATAAATATGTTATATAACATAAATATGTTATATAACATTTTATTTAACATACAAATATATGTATACGTAATACATATGCCATGCATATGTATTTTATATATTATATATTATACATATATATATTGTTTTCACTGAGTCTGGCTCTATTATTTTATATAACATATAAATAACATTTATATATAAATGTTTATATGTAAATAACATTTTATATAACATATATGTATATGTAATATATATGCCATGCATATGTATTTTATATATTATATATTATATATATAATTTTCACAGAGTCTGGCTCTGTTATTTTAACACAACCCTCTCCCTCCCCCTCCCCGTCCCCCCCCAAAAAGTGGAAACTGAAAGAAAGGGAATTTCCAGTCCCACATGACTTTTGTAGGATCAACAAACTGGGCTAATGGTGACCGCATGATCATATTACACAGTATTTCCTTTAGGGCTTTTCTAGAAACACACTGTGTGTTTAAGAGGACATTATTTTACTTATCTGTGTTCTTCCAATGTACTGCCTCACTTTGCATAAAAAAAAAAAGAGACACGGGTTCTTATTGGTATCTCTGAAGGGCAGGTCCACACAATTCTGTTCCTTGGACAGTGCCCCTGAACTTGTGAATATCCCTCATGACCTCGGACCCAGCTTCAAAGCAATGGTTGTTCATTATCTCCTGAATTGCTTCCTGCGGCCGTGGGCTCTGTGGGATTAGATCCTTTGCCCTCTGTTAATCTTCCAGGACTTCAGTGACCCAGGTGGACAGAAAAGGGGCTGAAATCAAACTCAGCAGCAAAGAAAAACACCCCAGAGACAAGGATGGAAGAGAGGCTATAATCACAGTTGTCAAAACCACACTCTTACCTTCAGGGGGCTCCCTGGACTTCAGGCTCAAGAACTGAGCTTCCGGAAGACCTTTAGACATCAGATGAGCTTTATTGATTTCATTTTGATCTTTTCTTTATATCCACAGAGGCGCTGTCTTGAATGAGTCAACTGGGTCCCCCTTTTGAGGGAATCCTTTCAGAAGCATCTGTGGCATTGCTATGATGGCAGAACCGTTCTTTGTTGGTGACAGGATACCTTTAGCTGTCTCTCCCTGTGACATGTTCTAAGGAAACCTGTTCCAGGCTTATAAAAAGTTGAAATACAAGACAAAGTGTTCCTTCACAGAAATATAGCTGTATGGGTGGTGCTGCCTGCCTGGATTTGTGTATACAGCTGGTGCCCACTGACCTCTTCTGGGATTATGAGCTAGAGATCAAGGTCTCAGAAAAGAAGCCATGAGGATGGATGTTGGTACAGGTGTTGGGGGACCCAGCAGGGCTCTTGCTGTCAAAAGAATGCAATGTTTCATTTTCATTTTAGCCGCACCCTATATCTCAGCCCTTAGCCGATGCTAGCCCCTGCTCAATGAATCACTTTTTTTTTAAAATCCCACAGGCCTTATTTTATTTTTTAAACAGAGCCCCACTATAAGCATTGCACTGTGCGTACAGTTAACATTAGTTGCCTAAGACCTTTGCTTTATTTAAATCACATAGGGAAGGAGGAGGTGGGGTGGGGACAGGATTAGGAAAGAGAAAAGCAAAAACATTTTATTCTCCCGCCTTCCAACGATACTTTGCCATTAATCATTTATCATCTCATTCTCTGACCCTCTGAACTTCCTCTATCCCTGTCCTGCTTTATCTTCAGATGGAATTGAGTCAGTAGATGTAGGGAGAATTTTTTAAAAGCGATTTCATCAAAAATTCAATCTGACACTAACATATTAGCCTTGGGCTCCACGATAGACAATAGAATCTCATTCGGGTTTTTTTTTTCTCATCTTTTCACATCCGGATAGACTCCTCCTTTTTTTTTTTTTTTTTTTTTTTTCTCTTCCATCTGCTTCCTCAATCATAGGGTAAGTAATTACACCTAACTTTTCAGGAATTCAGGTCAGGGACAACGGAGCAATGAATAATGTAGCTTCTTTGAAGTCGCTCCTCTTTGGTGTTTTACGTGGAGGTCCCCAGAAGTCTGCCATCGCGGCCGCTAAACTTTGTGTCCCTGCCTTGTCCTCAGCATCAGTTCATTTGTCGACTGGTTCCCCCGCCGGCATCTAACCAGGAAACAAAGCCCAGTCCACCCATAGTTCCTAAACTCTGGCCAAGTCTTGCGGTCGGTCAGCGTCTTGCCAGGATGAGGTCAGATCTCTCCAGCTCCTCACAAAGGGCCTCCATTTCCGCTCTGCAAAATGCATTAGCCACTGCACTACATTTTTTTTTTTTTTTGCATCAAAGGTGAAAAATGTCAGACATAATCAGCATGCTTTGATTGAGGCTCTTCCAGAGGGTTGCTACCCAAACCTTCCACCTCTCCGATTTCTCCCGGATTCATCTGTTTGTTCCTGCACCCCACTCTTCTTTTATAGTATCAGACTGCCTTCTACACCCAGAAACAGGTTTTTTTAATAGATTTATTTAATTAATTAATTTATTTATTGGCTGTGTTGGGTCATCATTGCTGCGTGCGGGCTTTCTCTAGTTGCAGCGAGTGGCGGCTGTTCTTCATTGCGGTGCGCGGGCTTCTCATTGCGGTGGCTTCTTGTTGTGGAGCACGGGCTCTAGGCGCGTGGGCTTCAGTAGTTGTGGCATGCGAGCTCAGTAGTTGTGGCTTGCGGGCTTCAGTAGTTGCAGCACGTGGGTTTCACGAGTTGTGGCATATGGGCTCAGTAGTTGTGGCTCCCGGGCTTTAGAGTGCAGGCTCAGTAGTTGTGGTGCACGGGCTTAGTTGCTCCACGGCATGTGGGATCTTCCCGGACCAGGGCTCAAACCCGTGTCCCCTGCATTGGCAGGCGGTTTCTTAACCACTGCGCTACCAGGGAAGCCCGGAAGCAGTTTTGCACACAAGGTTCCTCAAGCAGAGAAGAGACCAGTACGTTCATGGAATGTTCTTTTCTGTTAAGTAGGATTCATGCACTTCACCAAGGGATTTACTTCAGTTTACCGAGCGAGGTGGAGAAGGCCTTGTAAACATGCAATGAAATTGAGAGGGATTATTAAAAAATATATACCTGTTCATTGGAGGAACAGGGGCAAAGGAACAGTATCAAAAAAGATTATTAAAAGAGCTATAAAATATCCAAATACTGGGTGGAGCCGACATCAGGACATTGCAGCTCCTGCGTCATGGTTTTCATGTTGCAGACAGGTCAGAATGGTCTGCAAGTCCCGTTGGGGCCACTGCATTCTACAGGGCATGGCCGGGAGGTCAGAGGCTCTTCCCACTGAGCCGACGCTCTCATGGTCCCTCCCCGTGGATTTGCCATGCGTTCAGAGAAGGGACCCGGGTTACATGACATCATCCTTCTATGACTAGGTCTCAGGGGTAGGTCTGCTGTCAGGGTTCTCCACGGCAAACGACAGAATGCACCCACCAGCTTGGTCATGGTTGGCGGATATGTAATCTTTACCACTGTTATATTAAAAAGACAGTTCAAAACAAAACAAGATGTTCAGGGGACCCCACGGATTGTCTTACTCCAGCCCTCAAAGCTTGGTAGGTATCTGGGTTAAATATCCTGTTAGTAGTTCATTAACTCTCCAACCTCCTGTGGGTAGATTTCCACTAATGGGTTCCAGTAAGGTGCAGACCAGCGCTATTCAGTATAGCAGAAATGGGAAGCAATTTTATTCTTTCTACAGCTTGCATTTCAATCCACTCTGTGTACTTCTTCCTCATTTTTGTCTGAAATACCTGTCAAGAGGCGTAGCAGTCCTGGCCACTCAACAGATGGTAATTATCCAGTTCAGTCTATGGCAGTGTCTCCCACAGTGTAACGCTTTTTCACTCTGTTTTCTTGGGCCAACCCCAGACAGGAGAACCATTCCATAAGAAAGGAGAGTCATGTTGGCCCCTTTTCTCATCAACAGTAGACAAGGAATAAGAGAAAAAAAGCGAACTCTGACAGAGCCAGTGGAGTTAAAATCTGATGCCGCTGTCTTCTGGGAATGGCAGGTGTCCAAAAGGCGTTTCTTGTTTCCAAGGTCTGGTGGTGGGTCCTACCCACTGCAGTTTGTTTGGCTTGCGTTAAATCTCTTGTCTTGAACTCTCACATCCATGGTGGATCTAGTCTCTGGCACTTACCTGGTTTCTAGAAGTAGTCCTCTTTCTATTTGACCACAGAACACTTCTACCTAGGAGGTCCATCACCATCACAGCTCCCAAAGCCCCTCTCTCTGCAAACTCTCTGGCACCTTCAATCTCCACCATATTGTTTTCTCTGCCTGGTAAGACCGGAACAAGGCTGATGGCTTAGGGCGGCAGAGCCAGACTCAAGTCTCTTAGCAGGTATTGCATCTTGGGACCGTCTCCTTGATTAAGAGCCGTGGTTCTCCACCATGGCAGTTGTGCCCACCCACTCCACCCCTGCAGTGGTGAACAACAAAAGAAGACATTTCCCGTTGTCACTATGAGAGCAGAGAGTGGTACAGGCATCTCCGGATGGTGGAGGTGAGGTGCGATGATCAGTTTTCTGCAATGTACACGGAAGCTCCACCTACAGACTTACCTGCTTCAAGATGTCAGCGGTGCCGACACCCTCCAAGCCAAAGTATTGTCTTACTCATTTATGAGACAGTTATTCTAAGCCATTAGGTCTCACTGGGGACAAATTTGCCTCCAGAGAGACGTTTTGCTTTGTCTGGAGATATTTGTGATTGTCACAACTAGGTGTCGGTCATGGCATGTAGGAAGGGTGGGGACCAAGGATGCTGCTATCCTCCCTCCATTCGCAGAACAGCCCCCAAGCGTAAAGAGTCATCCCTGCCCTAGTGTCACTAGTGTTGAGGAAGCTCGGTTTACGATATGAGGATGCACATGGGGGTGTCCATTTTAAGCTGCTACCTGGGGACGGCGTTGAAGGTTCGGGAACCAAGAGCACAGATTTTAAAGCCACTCTCCCTGGTTAAGGACTCCCAGCTTGGGCACTTGTGGCTCTATCCGTGATCTTGCGCAAGTGAGTCTTTCTGTGCCTTGAAAACCTTTGTTTGTTCCTCTAAGCCTCGTGAGGTCCAGAGCCAAAGATAAGCAGATTATAGGTGTCAGTGCAGTTGACAGGAGCGCCTGAGCCGGAGTGGCCACTCTGGAAGTGTTCTTCTATTAATAGCTCTGTGTTTCCAGCTCTGGGACTTCAACTGAAACCTAGGTAATGGGAAAAGGCTTGTATGAGGATCCCTTGCACACAAACCTCTGTCTCTGGAGGCAGTCCATCTGTTGTCAGACAATCCGGCGCATCGAGATTTATTAAATTTCTCTTTACCTTCCTCTGTTCGTTAAACAGTATCAGATGGCGAGCCTGAAAGCGAAGGTAAAATAAAGCAGCAAGAAGCCTGTCTTCTCATTGGACGTGCAATGACTAGTGTCTTCATCATCGAATTCAGTTATAACTCATTGGCCTTATCAAGCCACTGTCGATGTTCCCGTCTTGTAAGGATTTCTCACTGATGGCTGGCATCGTGCACTTGTTTCTTGTTATTAGCATGGATGGATAGCATCTCTCGTCTTTGTCTGAATGCTGCATCCCAAGGAAGAGATCTTATTTTCTAGCAGGTTTCTAGACTTAACCTATTTCCATCGTGTTCACAGAGAACGCGCTAGCCCATGGAAACTCCCAGCATGGCTGTCAGCTGCCGGCACCTTAGGGATGCAGGTTGGCCTCTCCTTTTAGCAACCAGGAGGACATCCGAGGTAGGGAGAAACTTCTCCACTCTCCCCTCACTTTTCTGGCCTCTGAGATGCAAGATTCCAGCATGTCTTCATTGATTAAGCCGTGAGGAAAGCAGACAGGAGGCGGTCCCTGCAAAGAACGATGTCTCCTAATCCCTGGCAAAATAAACCAACGCATAAAGGACCATTTCCACTTGCTTCTGACTTTCCTATAGAATCTGGATGCCAGCCAACCTCACAGGTGACAGCCTCACAGGGAGAAGATGGTCGATGCATTTGTGTTCTTCAGTGCCAGCCCACTCAGATTTGCTGTTTCGGTGGTAGGCAAACTAGGCTATAACCCAAGTAAGGTCGCTCTTGTTGCAATTCAAAATTTTAAAAAGTGTGCACACAGGCCACCTGTGAGCATCTTTGGTTGTACAGTTCGTGCACTGTGCAAAGGCAGGAGGCCAGGGGAACAAAAGAGCCTGACATTCAGCCCTAGAAATGCTCTATAAGCCGTGCACCTGTGGAGCTGCGTTCCCTGGCTGCAGGTGTACCTAACTGTAACTCACCCAGCCACGGGTGCCTCGTTGGCTGAAGGCTCCCCTCCCTTACCCTGCACCTAGCAGACTCAGCGTGCGGCATGTTTGTGTGTTAACGTGCTCATCGTCTGTGACCCACAGCTTGATCAGTTTGGATTCAGCCCCATCCTCAGCATCTAAATCAATCCTTGGAACCTTGCAGGACTTCAGCAAAGATTTGTTGAACAAAAGAATAAATGGTTGAATTTCATCCTTTTTTATGGCTGAGTAGTATTCCACTGTGTGACTGTACCACATCTTCTTTATCCATTCATCTGTCGACGGGCACTTGGGTTGTTTCCATGTCTTGGCTGTTCTAAATGGTGCTGCTTTGAACAAAAGGGTGCAGGTATCTTTTCAAATGAGAATCTGCATCTTTTACGGTTAGGTAAGTGGCAGAATTCTTTTATACTGTATCTGTTAATCCCAAACTCCTAATGTATCCCTCCCCCCGTCTTTCCCCTTTGGTAACCGTAAGTTTGTTTCCTATGTCTTTGAGTCTGTTTCTTTTCTGTAGATATAGGTTCATTTGTGTCATTTTTTTAGATTCCACATATAAGTGATATCAAATGGTATTTGTCTTCCGCTGTCTGACTCACTTCACTTAGTATGATAATCTCTAGGTCCATCCATGTTGCTGCAAATGGCATTATTTGATTATTTTTTGTGGCCGAGTAATATTCCATTATGTATATGTATGTGTGTGTATATATATATATATATATATATATATATATATATATATGAACACACACACCCCACATCTTCTTTATCCATTCCTCTGTTGATGGACATTTAGGTTGCTTCCATGTCTTGGCTACTGTAAATAGTGCTGCTATGAACATAGGGGTGCATGTGTGTTTTCGAATTAGCGTTTTTTGCCATTTGCAGTAACATGGATGGACTTGGAGGGCATTATACTTAGTGAAGTCAGACAGAGAAAGACAAATACTGCATGATATTTATGTGTGGAATCTAAAAAATACCACAAACTAGTGAATATAACAGAGAAGAAGCAGACTCACAGATACAGAGAACAAACTATTGGTTCCCAGTGGGGAGAGGGGAAGGAGTGAGGGACAAGATAGGGGCAGGGGATTTAGAGGTACAAACTACTATGTATAAAATAAAGAAGCTACAAAGTTATATTGTACAGCACAGGGAATATAGCCAGTATTTTATAATAACTATAAATGGAGTATAACCTTTAAAATTGTGAGTCACTATGTTGTACACCTGTGACTTATATAATATTGTACAGCAACTATACGTCAATTAAAAAATGGTTGGGGCTTCCCTGGTGGCGCAGTGGTTGCGAGTCCGCCTGCTGATGCAGGGGACGCGGGTGCGTGCCCCGGTCCGGGAAGATCCCACATGCCGCGGAGCCGTTGGGCCCGTGAGCCATGGCCGCTGAGCCTGCGCGTCCGGAGCCTGTGCTCCGCAACGGGAGAGGCCACAGCAGTGAGAGGCCCGCGTACCGCAAAAAAAAAAAAAAAAATGGTTGGAATAGCAAGTACACGGAAGCCAGAATGAATGTGTCCATTTGTCTTGCGCTGCTTTTATATATAATTCTGATTCTGCTTCTCTTGCTTTGTTCATAAACTATTATTTTAATTTGTTTAGTTTTTCTTTTTTGAAACATGTGTGATCTTGGGCTTAACCTTCTAGTATCAAGAAATTTCAGTGTGGCATGGCTAGGCATGAGTTTTTCATTTTTTAAGCCATTTGGAGGCTCATTTCCTGTGGTACTGGGAAATGTTCTGGTTTTTTAATTTTTTTTTTCTTAGCAGTTTCTTCCCTTCTGTTTTCATACTCTTGTCTTTGAAAAATCTCCCAAATTCGAGAAGTCGGATATTTAAACTACTTAATTATTTCCTATCTCACATATTTTATCATCTTTGTTTTTTGCATTACTTCCTAGGAAGTTAATTTTCTGTTTAATTTTCAATTTCAGCTAGTGTATATTTTTAATTGAAAAATCATAAAATTTGGGGGGACTTCCCTGGTGGTCCATCGGTTAAGACTCCATGCTTCCAATGCAAAGGGTGCCAATTAGATCCCTGGTCAGGGAGCTAAGATCCCACATGCCATGCAACAGCCAACCAAAAAAAATTTTAAAATTTTAAAAATTAAAATAAATAAATTTTTAAAAATCATAATTTTTAAATAAAATAAAATGCTATTTCTTACATTTAAATATTTTAAGAACATTTTAGGAATTTTGTGTGTATGTGTGTCATCACAGTTTGTTTTATAGATGCACCATTTTCTCTTATTCTCGTATAATGTGCAATATTTTTTTCAGGGATTACTTGAGTCTCCATTTCCTCCAAAGTCTGGTGTTCAGTTGTTTGTTTGTCTGTTTTTAAGGGCTTTACTTGTTAAGAGTATTTTTAGGTTTAGAACAAAGCTGAGAGGAAGGCACAGAGAGTTCCCCTAAAACCCCTGTCCCCTCACATGCACAGCTTCCCGCATCAGCCACATCCCCTGCCAGAGAAGCACGTTCTTGACCGATGGGGAACCTACAACGACGCATCGTCACCACCGAAGGCTTATAGTTTACCCTGGGGCTCATTCTTGGTGGTGTGCGTTCTATGAGTTTGGACAATGTATCCATCATTATAGTATCATACAGCGTGGTGTCACTGCCCTAAAATCCCTCTGTGCTCACCTGTTCATGCCTCTCTACCCCCTAACCCCTGGCAACCACTGATCCGTTTACTGTCTGCATAGTTTTGCCCTTTGTAGAATGTCATATAGTTAGAATCATGCAGTATGTCGCCTTTTCAGGTTGGCTTCCTGCACTTAGGAATATACATTTAAGGTTCCTTCATGTCTTTTTTCTAGCTTGTTAGCTCATTTCTTTTTAGCAACGAATAATATTCCATTGTCTGGATGGACCACAGTTTATTCATCCATTCACCTACTGAAGACAATGTTAGTTGATAACTATTTTAATAAGTCATAGTAAAATATTGAAGGTTTATAAGTGTTGATTGTTACATAATTAGGCTGATATAATGTAGCAGGCATATCAGAAACTCTGTACCCCAAAGGGGCGCGATTATATACAAATGAGTCACTTCAGAGGCAACACTCTAATTGCAATTAAATAAGATTGCTGGAACCTATTGTGTTTCTACTGGCTTTAGATTGCTTGAAAGCCCGTGGTAATTTATTTTCAGTGTCTTGCTATGAGGCAGCTCTTAATCCTGAAGGAGGGATTTATATTTGGAAACAGCCAAGGTTCTGTTGAGTACGATCAATTCTATTTCAATTGAAATAAAATTGTATGATGCAATTTTAGTTCAAAAACAAGGTACAGCTATAAATAAATGTTAGCTTGATTCAACTAGCTCTTAAGGCACATTGAAAAGAGCAAATCAAAATGCTTTGAGCCACCTAAGTGCCACCCATACACCTTCCCAAATTGACTATTCTGAGTGAGGGCATTCATCTGGAGCTGTGATTTGCACCATGCTTATTTTTAGAAAGCTCATTTTGCAGCCTGACCTTTAAAGGTCTGTTTAATGAAGTGGTTCCTTTTTCATGTACCTTCAACCTAATTTTGGCCAGTTACACAGTTGCCAATAACCCATCATGGTACCTGGTCCATGTTAAAACCTAGGTAATGAGTTTTCTATGGAACTAGGTCATTTTTTAAAAAAAATGTCTGTGAGAGACTTCGCTGGGGCTGCAGTGTTTAGGACCGTATGCTTTCACTGCTGAGGGCGCGGGTTCAGTCCCTGGTTGGGGAGCTAAGATCCCGCAAGCCGTGCAGCATGGCCAAAAATAATAATTTTTTTAAGTCTTTGAATAATTAAAAACTTTATAACATCATTTCCATAGAAATAACTCTGCATATCTCATGTGGCTAGATACATTTCTAAAGATACGGTAGTCATTGCTGTAGACTTTTTTGAGACTACTAATAAATTGTCACACATGCAGACATGCAGTCAGAAAAAATAACTTTCCCATAAGTCTCAGGCCATGCTACCGATATCAGTATACACATGGGATGTATAGATAGTTCAGTTTATGTTGGAGTTGGACATCTGGGAATGAATAGACTCAGGGCTCTCAACCAGCTGCTGGTCTTGTAGGAAAATGTGCCAACTTAGAGATGCCTGAGGGGACTCAGGGTGGGAGCTTTCCACACACCATTCCTGAGTAAACTGGAAGAAGAGGACAGAGTTGCCACTTTCAGTGTTCCCCGTTAGCATGAGTGGCTCTCAAGTGATGTGACCATGTTTCTAACGGTATCTTCTTCCATGGCAAGATGGACCATTTAAAGGCACCCATCAGAAGGTACCAATAATGGAGGAACACACCGATATAGAAGGTAAATTGGTCAACGTTTATGCTGCAGCTCAATTTACGCTCCTTTAAAAAGAAAACAACTCTGAAGCAGAACACACAGAAAAGGTCATAAGCATCAATATTCTGTGCGGTGTAAAAACTTAATGTGAATATCCCCATGACCATTAACCCTGCCAAGCAACAGAAAGTGGTGTCTGCTCTCTTCCGGTCTTCATGCCTTCCCCACCCAGGTGGGAACCATTATTCTGACTTCCATGCAAATCACTTTCTTCCGTCCTTCATATTTTTCCCACCAATATAGGTATCCCCAAATCACATAAATTAAACTTGACATGTTTGGGGACTTTAAATAAATGGAACTTTCTGTTCTTTTCTGATGTGTTACCTTTATGCACGGTCGTGTTTTTAAAGTCCCTGTGTATTGTTTTATGTAGGCTTATTTCCTTCATTTTAATTCCTCTGTAGTATTCCATCGCATGACTGTATCAGAAGGCATTTGTCCATTTTATTGTTAATAGATGAGTGTATTATTTCCAGACTTGGCTATTACAGTCGCTACTGTTTTAACAGTTCTTTGAAATGCATCCTCAGTTCTTATGTGAGTGGGTCTTCTGAGGTACTTACCCATTACGGAATTGCTCATTTAAATCTTCACTTCGAGATTAGATAAGAATGAGCTGTTTTCCACATGGGAATAAATGTTTTCACCAGCAATGTGAAATCTGCACCAACATTTGTCACTCTCAGAATTTTATTTTCTTTTTCAAATCTAGTGAGTGTACATGGAAACTCATTGTGTTTTTATTTATGGTTTCCTGAGGTTGGGGCATTTCCATATATTGACCTGCCATTTTATTTCCTGTTTGGTGAAGTGTCCTTTTTTCAGTTTTTCTATTGGGTTATCAGTCTTTTTCTTATCGATTTTCTTTTTAAATTTGTATTGAAGTATAGTAGAATTACAGTGTTGTGTTAGTTTCTGCTGTACAGCAAAGCGATTTAGTTATACATACACATATATTCATTCTTTTTCGGATTATTTTCCCATATAGGTTATTACAGAATATTGAGTATAGTTCCCTGTGCTATACAGTAGGTCCTTGTTAATTATCTATTTCATATATGGTAGTGTGTATATTTTAATCCCAAGCTCCAAATTTATTCCTCCCCTCCGCGTTTCCCCTTTGGTAACCATAAGTTTGTTTTCGAAAACTGTGAGTCTGTTTCTATTTTGTAAATAAGTTTATGTCATTTTAATTCGATTCCACATTTGGGTGATACCATATGATATTTTGTCTTTAACTTACTTCACTTAGTGTGATCATCTCTAGGTCCATCCATGTTGCTACAAATGGCATTATTTCATTCTTTTTTATGGCTGAGCAGTATTCCATTGTGTGTGTGTGTGTGTGTGTGTACACACACCTTCTGTATCCATTCATCTGTTGATGGACACTTAAGTTGCTTCCATGTCTTGGCTGTTGTAAATAGTGCTGCTGTGAACCTTGGGGTGCATGAATCTTTTCAAATTAGAGTTTCTGGATGGATGTCCAGGAGTGGGATTGCTGGATCATATGGTAACTCTATTTTTCAGTTTTTTTAAGGAACTTCCATACTGTTCTCCATAGTGGCTGTACAACTTATATTCCCACCAACAGTGCAGGAGGGTTCTCTTTTCTCCACACCTTCTCCAGCATTTATTATTTGTAGACTTTTTAATGATGGCCATTCTGACTAGTGTGAGGTGATACCTCGTTGTAGTTTTGATTTGCATTTCTCTAATAATTTGCGATGTTGGGCATCTTTTCATGTGCCTGTTGGCCTTCTGGATGTCTTCTTTGGAGAAATGTCTGTTTAGGTCTTCTGCCTATTTTTTGATTGGGTTGGTGTTTTTTCTTTTTTTTTTTGATATTAAGCTGTATGAGTTATTTGTACATTTTGGAAATTAATCCCTTATCGGTTGCATCATTTGCAAATATTTTCTCCCAGTCCGTAGGTTTTTTCATTGTTTATGGTTCCCTTTGCTGTGTAAAAGCTTTTAAGTTTAATTAGGTCCCATTTGTTTATTTTTGTTTTATTTCCATTTCTCTAGGAGATGGATTCAAAAAAATTGTTGCTGTGATTTATATCAAAGAGTGTTCTGCTTATGTTTTCCTCTAGGAATTTTAGAGTATCAGGTGTTACATTTATGTCTTTAATCCATTTTGAATTTACTTTTGTGTGTGGTATTAAAGAATGTTCTAATTTCATCCTTTTACATGTAGCCGTCCGGTTCTCCCAGCACCACTTACTGAAGAGACTGTCTTTTCTCCATTGTATATTCTTGCCTCCTTTGTCATAGATTAATTGACCATAAGTGTGTGGGTTTATTTCTGGGCTTTCTGTTCTGTCCCATTGATCTATGTGTCTGCTTTTGTGCCAATTCCATGCTGTTTTGTTTACTGTAGCTTTGTAGTATAGTCTGAAGTCTTGGAGGGTTATGCCTCCAGCTTTGTTCTTTTTCCTCAGGATTCCTTTGGTAATTCTGGGTCTTTTATGGTCCCATATAAATTTTAGGATTATTCTAGTTCTGTGAAAAATGTCATGGGTAATTTGATAGGTATCACATTAAATCTGTAGATTACTCTGTGTGATATGTTTTCTAGAAGTTTTTCCATTTCTTTTAAGTTTTCAAAGTTATCAAAATACATAAGTTAATAATTTTATCTTTTTGTGTCTGCAACCATATAGTGGTGTTGTATTCTTTTTTTATTCCCAAAATATGCATGCCTTCCCACTTTATTGGTATAACTCATCAGTTTAGCTCTTTCATTACACTCTCCAATGAACCAACTTCTGTTTTTTCTTCAGTCTACTGTATGTTGATTTAACTCATTAATTACTGTTCTTATCTTTATTATTTCCATCTCATTAATCGTACTGTTGTTTTATTATCTTCTTGAAATAGGAGCCTATTTTATTAATTTTCAAATATCCTCAATTTCTAATCTGTTCATACGTACCTTAAACTTGGCTCAAGAAATGCATTAGCCATTTAGCATTTCTTACACTTACAAATTAAGTAAGTGATATTTTTTCGTTCACATAAAATATTTTGTAATTTCTCTCATTGATTTTCCTTTGACTTAGGAATTTTCTGAGAGAATTCTTTAATTTCCAAATATATGTATTTTTCTCAAGGTACATTTTGAGATTTTATTTCTTGGGAATGTGTTTTGTATCCTTGAGGAAGGTGTTTATTTTGCAGGAGTGATTTGCAGTAGTCTACATACATAATGACTCAAGTTGTTTATTTTGTCAACATATACTGTAATTTTATTGATAATTTGCGTGTTCCGTCAGTTACTAGAATAAGCTCATCAAGTTTTCCCAGGATGGTATGGATTTTCTAATCTATTTTACAGACTTTTATTTTGTGCCTAACCGTAGATCCACTTATATTCACATTTAACTTTCGATATATTTGTGTTTAAATCTTCTGTCCCAAATTTCTGCTTTTACTAGGACACTTTTTTTCTCCTGTCTTGCTTTCTTGTAAATTACTTGGTTTTTATTCCTTTTTAATTATTCCATTTTCTTGCCCCCTGCCTTCCCCACTCTGTGGGGAGATAAAATATACTTTTCCTGTTTCCTTTTAGTGGAGAATGTTAGAAATTACAGCATGGATCCTTAATATAATCACTAACTTGAATTAATACAATTGTTACTGCTCTGAAAATACTACACAATTACTATATTTTAATGCCATATTCATCTAATTTACCTGTTATAACTCCCATTTGATTTTGTGAGTTTTTTAGGAATCTTATAGGACATGTGTTTAATTTAGTCAACATTAATTTTGATTTCCCCAGTTATATCACTTCGTTCTTTATTACCTCTTGTGCCGCTAACTTGATCTGTGAGCATGCTCTTTAAAAACATATAATGATGATGTAAAATAGGTTTTCAGGGCATGGGAGCTGTTGAAAACCTCAGTTAGCTTGCTTAAAAATATCGTTTTCATACCCTCTTCTTGAAGAATATCCTTGCTGAATTTTAATTTGCAATTATGCCCTTTTGGCCATCAGAAAAATCATTCAGCTAGTCTCTGGGTTCCATTGTTGCTATAGAGAATTTAGCTGTTAGTTTAAAAGTTACTCCTTTAAAAATGATACATTCTCTAGATCTAAATCTCAGGAACGTCTGCCTTCGAGTTTCTGCAGGTTTACTATGATGCAGCTAGGTATGGTATTCTTTTAATTTAATTAGAATTCGTTAATCATCTCAGCTTTTGGAGTGGTGTTTTACTCAAGTTCTGAGAATTCTTGGTCATTCCCTCTTCAAATATTGCTGCTATGTTTTTTTTTTCTTTTCTCCTATTAGTAATCTAATTGCACATCTCTTAGACTTTATCTCTGTGACTCCATTTTTATCCTTCGTTTGTCTGTCATCTGATTTTAGTTTCAAGCTTCATTCTGCATTACTTTTTCTCCAGACCTTCATTTCACTAATTGTCTTGCATTCTGTATCTAATGTGTCGTCCAACCAGTGCACCAAATTTATAATTTTGTTACATATTTTTTCCCTTCTAGCATTTGATTCCTCCTTCTAATTTCCACATTTTTGAAGTTCTCAATTTTATATTTTCTTGAGTGTATTTTCCTAGTTATCTTAAATTCGGCATGTCATATTTCCTTTATCTCAATTGCTCCTGGGTCTGTTTCTCTTTCTTGGTTGTCGATCTCACTGTCTGATACCTTCATGTGCGAAGTATTGTGATTTTGAGTATCTTAGAAATTCTCATTTTGCTTTCCCTGTTTCTAACTGTCTTTTCTGTATTCTGTATCTTTCGAAAATCTTTCTGTGACACATTCTGGATAATTTCTTCTCGCCTTTCCTCAAGTTCACTCACTTTCTCTTCAACTTTAGCTGATCTTCTCTTAAGCTGATCCATTAGTTCTTAATTTTTTTTTCACTCTTCTGATACTCTGATCTAGAATTTCCACTTGGTCTTATTATTTTTTTAATTTATTTATTTATTTATTTTTGGCTGCATTGGGTCTTCGTTGCTGCGCGCAGGCTTTCTCTAAAGTTGCAGCGAACACGGGCTACTCTTCATTATGGTGCATGGGCCTCTCATTGTGGTGGCTTCTCTGGTTGCAGAGCGTGGGCTCTAGGTGCGTGGGCTTCAGTAATTGTGGTGCGTGGCCTTCAGTAATTGTGGCACACGGGCTCAGTATTTGTGGCTTGCAGGCTCTAGAGCACAGGCTCAGTAGTTGTGGCACATGGGCTTAGTTGCTCCGTGGCATGTGGCATCTTCCCAGACCAGGGATTGAACCCGTGTCCCCTGCATTTGCAGGCGGATTCTTAACCACTGGGCCACCAGCAAAGTCCACTTGGTCTTTTAAGATACCTTTTACCCAACTTTTGAATCATTTCTCACTCCCTGCAGAGTTTTGTAGTTCTGTGAACATTGTTTTTAAAAACTGGATTATCATATAGGCCTGATAATTACACTATCTTAATTATTTGCAGAGAGTCATCATTTTAGTGACTGTTACTTCTGCTTCTTTCTTTCTTTATGTGCTTGGTCATCTTTGTGAACTTGACATGGTATTTGAAAAGAGAATGTTAATAGTGATAAATTGATATAGGTTAGTGGTTTCTTCCTCCAGGGCAGGTGACCTGTGGACATTAAAATTCTAGGATCTTTCATCCATGAAGATCTGCTGTTCTCTCAATTTTCTAGATGTTGTGGAGGTGGGTTGCAAGCCCCTGCAAGTCTGAGTTTGCATTTGTCTCATACTTGAGGGAGGAAGATATTAGGGAGGAGTTTATCAGATTGCACACTTTCTACAGAGACTGGGCTTTGACCCTTGCCCCCTTACACAATGTTTTCTTCCAGAATGGAGAATTCTTTAGGGCAAAGCTGCTTTGTGTGTGGGCTGTCCTACTGGTCTACCTACCTGGATCGTCACTTCCTCATCAGTGTTGGTGCTATAATCTCCAAGTACGATTTTAGCATTGAAATTTTTCAAAATATTTTTTTGATCATGCACATTCTAATTTGCTCTCAAAAGGGGGGTTGGTTTGAATTCCCAAGTCTGTTGCTACTTAATGTAGATGTCTGATTTATTCTAATTTTAACATAAATGAGAAGGTAGGAGATACCAATTTATAGAGACAATGCAAAACACTGTATTAGAGCTATATTCTCTTGAGTAGTTCAGAATTCAGAGTATGACTACTTTATTTTACAGGCATTGAATAGCCAGTCTCATTCCTAACAACTCAAACTTCGAAGAAATTTCAGACAGTTAATCATCATTTAACAAGACAGCGCATGCAAGTTGGATTTTAATTAGGATTTATGTTACTGCTAGAGTTATGGATGAGAGGATATTTTCATTAACGTCTCTCCGTGAAACACTGAGTCATACTCTGAGTTTTTCACAAGTTTCTTTCTACTTTTCAGTCAATATTTGAGTGTTTCCTGGGAACTAAGAGTTTGACTCCGTTGGTTTATTTGAGAGTGTTTGATCTTTTAAAATGCGTGATGAAGAGCCATTTTAGATATAAAGTCGTGGGTGTTTTAAATAGAAATTACTGAAGCCAGTGTTTCATTTAAAATTCAGGTATGTAAATTTTTCCCATCAAAATGCTCTCATTCATATTTGCATAATTTTATGTAAGATCCTTGACCTTAAAGATTAATGGCAGAGTAATTACCAGCTGTTCGTGAGTGTGTGTGTATTAAATCTGTCATATGGCAATAACAATAGCTAATTTGCAGAGTTAGTATGAGAAATAGTGAGACAATGTATATCCCAGGACCTAGCAAGCTTCCTTGTATATATTAAATAATCAACAAATAATGGTTTTGTGATTGTAGATCTACTGATCAGTCCCATAGCAGTGAATTTATGTTTGAAATCCAGGCACAGTATAAAAGAATAAGGGTGTATTTTATGCCCAAAATTAAAATTTATCGGGATATTAACAATAATATATTTTTCGAGGAATGCAAATTAGGCTTTTATCTTGATGATTTTCAATATTTGACTCTGCTGGGAATCCTTTCACAATTTAGTTGCCTTATTTGGAATGCAGAACAACTTCCAAATTTTTCAGTATTGAGGGTTTAAAAAAATTTTTTTTAATTGAAGTATAGTTGATTTACAATATTGTGTCCGTTTCAGGTGTATATCAGAGTGATTCAGTTATACATATATATCCATCCTTTTTCAGATTCTTTTCTATTATGGTTTATTAAGGGATTTGAATATAGTTCCTTGTGCTATAGAGTAAGTCCTTGTAGCTTATCATTTTCTATATAGTAGTTAAGGTATCTATTACCTTAGAGTATCTGTTAATCTCAAACTCCTAATTTATCCCACCCCCTGTCTTTTCCCCTTTGGTAACCATAAGTTTGTTTTCTATGTCTGTGAGTCTGTTTCTGTTTTGTAAATAAATTCATTTGTATTATTTTTAGATTCCACATATAAGTGGTAGCATAGGATATGTGTCTCTGTTCACTTAATATGATAGTCTCTAGATCCATCCACATTGCTGCAAATGGCATTATTTCATTCTTTTTTATGGCTGACTAGTATTCCATTGTATATATGTATCACATCTTCTTTATCCATTGATCTGTTGATGGAGTATGTTTTAATAGCAGTGAATTTCATTTCAAATTAGTGAAACACACACAGCAAATGAACACACACCAACATGTGAAACATGAAACTTGTAAACTAGTTCAGGGGAGCAAGTGTTGAACTTTTATCAGGTTTTCAACGAAAAGCAGAAACAAGAGCAACATAATATGTTATCAGAATGTTAACAAATACTTTAGAAATGGAGACATTTCAAAATGTTACTATTTCTCAAGAAAATTTCATAGCATAACAGTTTTCAACTATCTGTGATGGATAAGTCGTTTTTTGTTTTGTTTTTGGTTGTTTTTTTATTTCCAACCCATCACAGAAAGGTAATTTGATATATGAATATGCAAACTATATAGTGATAAATCTGGCAAAATATGTGCAAGGTCAGTGCATTGAAAACTGAATGAACGAGTTGAATTGAATGGTTATTTCTATCCTAAAATTGTATAATGTGAACTATTAAAATAACAGAGTCTACTAAAATGTAGATAAACATTTTAAGTACTAAATCTGAATAATGCAGTTTTTAGCTTAAAATTTTATATTTTAGTACCATCTTTAAATCATGCAAAAAATTAAAATATAGCATAATGTTGCTAGTATAGTTGATCATATGATTTTTTTTATTGAATTTCTTTTGAAAAGTCCAGTTGCAAGTATTTACTGAGAATGGTTTAAGTGAAATAGATTCAGAAGTTTAACAGTTTAAAATCTTTGAAGGATAAAAATATGGCACAAAGCAGGTGATTTTCAGGAATCTCTTACAAAATGTTTCTTAATTCAGGAGCATGTAGATTATTTTGAAATTATTTATTTATCTAGGAATATTTGTTAAATTTTTCAGTTAAAAATCCTACCTAGGGCTTCCCTGGTGGCGCAGTGGTTGAGAGTCCGCCTGCCAATGCAGGGGACACGGGTTCATGCCCCGGTCCGGGAAGATCCCACATGCCACGGAGCGGCTGGGCCCGTGAGCCATGGCCGCTGAGCCTGTGCGTCCGGAGCCTGTGCTCCGCAACGGGAGGGGCCCCAGCAGTGAGAGGCCCCCGTACCGCAAAAAAAAAAAACCCTACCTAATATGTAGTGGATACATTTTTGTATCTCTGCCAGTTTTTCTTTTTTTCTTCAGCTTTATTGAGGTATAAAATTGGCCAATATTTCTTTATTTCTCCCTGATCGTCACTCTCACCATGAAGTCTGGAATATCTAGAAATTAATCAATAGTGAGACAATTTTATTTTCATCTCATTCTTTTCTGTATAATCTATGTAATTAAACAGAGAATAAATTAAATTATGTAATTATTTACCTTATAAAAGGCAATTTTGCTTCCCTACTTATGTTGCATATTGGAACAGAAATGGATCTATGGAAGAGTGTTGGGCTTTTCTCTTTAGTTCGTACGTTCATGTGAATTTCATGTTCCCCTACATGAGACTAATTTTGAGAAAAGAAATGTGGATCTGCCTTAAAATGTGTTTACTAACATTCATATTCACAAGAAAGATGTGAGGCAGTGCTCTTGGACACATTAAAAAAGAACATTTGAATGCCACAGGCAGATGGGAAATTTTCAATAATTCTATGAAATTGTTCATCTTTCTTTTATCATCCTGAGAAAAACACATGATCAGAACCTGCTATCATAGGGCATGTTTCTGTAGATAAAGCTGAGAGCCAAAAGGCATAGACAGATTGTACTCTTTATCTTTCTGAAAAGGTGATGGAGACTTAGAATGAAGTACTTTCAACATACTAATGCAGAGATCTTCAGAAGCAAAATCATTTGTGAGGTCCAAAATAAAGAATGTTGGGATTGGAAGTGCTCTGTTCACTTTCAAATGCAACGATATAAGCAGCTAAGCCATGAAAGGGGATTGTTTCTTTTCTGAGCAACAAGAGAGCAGAAAAACACATTAACCAGGGGCTTCCCCGGTGGCACAATGGTTAAGAATATGCCTGCCGATGCAGGGGACACAGGCTCAAGCCCTGGTCCGGGAAGATCCCACATGCCGTGGAACAACTAAGCCCATGCGCCACAACTACTGAGCCTGCGCTCTAGAGCCCGTGAGCCACAACTACTGAAGCCTGCGAGCCACAACTACTGAAGGCCACGTGCCTAGAGCCTGTGCTCTGCAACAAGAGAAGCCACCGCAATGAGAAGCCCACACACTGCAAGTAGAGAAAGCCCGCATGCAGCAATGAAAACCCAACTCAGCCAAAAAAAAAACAAAACACATTAACCAAAGGGTAAAAATCATCAGTGTATATTACTCCTTCTCCCAAAATGAGTAATTTCACAGCAGGAGAGAAGCATACTTGTAATGAGAGGTTCCATTACCACATGTGTTTTCTCTGGCATATGTTTTCACAGGATGGGAAGCATGAAGAACCTTTGTATTTTTCTTGTGTTTTCTCATTTTGCTAGAAGGTCCCTACCTCTGCCTTTACAGGTTTGATCTTCCAGACTCAATATGGTGCCCTTTGGTAATTAGGCAACATAAAGTCACTTTGTGTCTACCTAAGGGATACAGTCATGTGTTTGCAGTTTCAAATGTAGCATCCTAAAAGTAGACAGTATGTTTCTTGGAAACATTGTAATTACTAACTCAGGGTGGATATCTACAAGAAGATGCCCTTGCTTTGAAATCCCATGATAATCCATAGATGTTGCTTTCTGTTTACCGAAGTTTTCAATTGACAATGCCTCCTTTCTTGGCCAACAGACCTTCCCAAAAGGAACATTTCAGTTACCGGGTCAATAAAGAGGGAGGGATTCTGCGGCTGGGAGGCCGTTGTTGCTTCCCTTAGAGCCTTGTCCTAAAATAAAAAATGAGATACAAAATACGAAGTTTCAGCTAAGGAATAGAAACTAGCAGGCTTTGTCTTTTAACATACAACACTCCTTTGTCAAGCAAGTTATATGATAGTCTCTCTGAACAATTGTGGAATATGAATTCTGCCCAAGATGGCCATGTAGAAGGACAGTTGCACCTGCATGTTTTATTAAACTATAGTAAGTCTTCTTTGTA
This sequence comes from Aethalodelphis obliquidens, assembly GCF_003676395.1. Lineage (NCBI taxonomy): Eukaryota > Metazoa > Chordata > Mammalia > Artiodactyla > Delphinidae > Aethalodelphis > Aethalodelphis obliquidens. The sequence continues at coordinate 3,629,333 of NW_020838035.1, read as the reverse complement.
CAATATCCTTGCTATATTTCAAGGGATTTAGTTGGAAGGGCGGTGTTCTCTCCAAACACACACGTTTTCTGCTTTGGTGAATTTGAATTCGTACCTGCACAACTTAATTGCTTTAATTCTTGATCCTTGATAATCCTGCAGAAGAATTTTTAATTTATCATTAAGTCAGTCAGTATGAAATGAAACTCATGGGTTCATTTTCTCTTTAAATTTCCCCTTTCCCCCTTTCCTGCTTTCCCTGAATCCTCACTGGCTCTTATGTCTCCTCCCGTTATTCATTTCAGGACTTTAGATGCAGCCCTCACTTGTCTTTCTTTTTATGGACTATTTCTTCCATTGCATCCACAAATGCGCTTCAGAAATCCGAAGCTGAACGACTTTTCATCCAAGTGCACCAGGTGTTTGTTTTTATTTCTGAAAAGTTCGTTGTACCTGTGGTTAAAAATCCAATATAACAGAAGGCATACAGGGAAACACAGGCACACCTAGGAGCTAATGCATATTCAGACTGCAGTAAAGCGTGTCACGTGAAGTTTTTGGTTTCTTAGTGCATATAAAAGTAGTGTTTACATTATACTACAGTCTGTTAAGTGTGCAATAGCATAATGTCTAAAAAAATAATGTTTGTACGTTAATTTGAAAATACTTCATTGCCAAGAAATGTTGTAAACCATCACCCAAGCCTTCAGAGAGTCATAGCAGTAACATCACAGATCACTGATCACAGGCACCATAACAAATACAGTAATAATGACAGCGTTTCAAATATTGAAAGAATATTCTACTTGTATGTGGAATTTAAAAACTAAAACCAACTAGTGAATGTAGCAGAAGAAGCAGACTCACAGATACAGAGAACAAACTAATGGTAACTAAAGGTAACCACCAGTGAGTAGAGGGAAGGGCCGAGGGGCAAGACAGGAGTAGGGGAGTAGGAAGCACAAACTATTGGGTATAAAACAAGCTACAAGGATATATTGTACAACATGGGGAATATAGCCAGTAGTTTTTACTAACTATAAATGGAGTATAACCTTTAAAAATTCCAAATCACTGTGTTGTACAGCTGAAACTTATATAATATTGTACAGCAACTGTACCTCAATAAAAATTTAAAAATCTAATATCCAGCTTCAAATTTAGTGTCATTTAAAGGTGATGAAGGATAGAATAAGCAAGAAAATTAGAAAGTAATTTTACCCCAAAATATATAAACACTGTGTACAAAACACTTTCTGGTGAGTTAGGTAATCACATAAAATAAAGTTTTTTCATTATAAAAAAATATTGACAAAATTTGAAATACTGTAAGAATTACCAATAGGTGATACCAAGACAGGAAGTGAGCCAGTGCTGTTGGAAAAATGGTGCCGGTAGACTTTCTTGATGCAAGGTCGCCCCAAACCTTCAATTTGTTTTTTAAAAAAATGCAGTATCTGCACGGCACAATAAAGCAAAGAGCAATAAAATGAGATATGCCTGGATCTGCCAGCCCTCCAGCACATCTTTTGTGCAGTTCTCAGAGAAAACACCACTGTTTTTTTGTCCAGAGGATCTCCTTCCCAAGATAAGTCTGTATAAATAGCATTTAAATGCCAGTGCACTACACCATCCTTTACATTTTGCCTTTTCCGCTTAGTAGCGTAAACTTGAGTTTGCCTATTTTGACACATAAGAACCTACCTCATCTTCAGAAATGTTCCACGACTGCCCAGTACATGGACATGGCGTAATTCACAGACCAGCCTGCCATGGTTAGACTTTTAGGTTCTCTCCAAACTCTTGGTGCTCTAAGTCATGGTGCGATAGAAACAGAATTCATGCATCTTTGAGTAGGATTTGGATTTCCTATCTATTTTAAATTTATACAGATACTGGAATATTGAATTTAAGAGGTTTAACCAATTGAGCTTCTAACCATGGTCTATGAAAATACATCTCAAGCAAGTTCTTGCCGAGGGAGTATTATAAAACGTGTAATTTGTGTCCATAGCAGGTCAGCACACTTTAGGTAAAAGGCCATATAGTAAATATTTTAGACATGTGAGCTACATGGTTCCTGTCATAACTACCCAGCCATTATGGTGTGATAACATCATAGATGACTTGTCAGTGAACATACATGCCTCTGTTCAAGTATATCTTTGTTTACAAAAGCAGGTGGCAAGCCATGTTTGGGTTGTGCACTATAGTTGCCAACCCGTGGTCTATCCAATAGAACAATAATAATATTTTTTTCAAAACAAACAACTTTTTATTGAAGTATAGTTGATTTACAGTGTTGTATTAGTTTTAGGTTACAGCAAACTGATTCAGAATATTTGTGTGTGTGTGTGTGTGTATATATATATATATATATATATGTATATATAGTTTTCCAGATTATTTTCCCTTATAGGTTATTACAGGATATTGAATATAGTTCCCTGGGCTATACAGTAGGTCCTTGTTGTTTTTCTGTTTTACATACAGTAGTTTGTATCTGCTAATCCCAAACTCCTAATTTATCCCTGCCCCATGCTATCCCCTTTGGGAACCATATGTTTGTCTTCTGTGTCTGTGAGTCTGTCTCTATTTGTAAATAAGTTCATTTGTATCATGTTTTTTTTTAGATTCCCCATACAAGTGATATCATATTTTTCTCTCTCTGTCTGACTTATTTTACTTAGCATGATAATCTGAGAATCTGTCCATGTGTTCAAGCTACATTTAGGTATCATTATCTGTTCACTGTCTATACCTTTGCTTATTTTCCATATTGTAAGTGAATTTTCTCTTATTGGTTTGTGAGAGCTCTTTATATGTTTGAAACCTTATCATGTTTGAATTGTAAGGATCTGTTGTCTCAGGTATTGGCTTTCCTATAGCTGGCTTTCCTATAAATTCCTATTTTACATAGAACTAAGTAAAAATCATTTTATGTCCCTTTGGTATGTGGGACATAAAAAATTTGTGCCTCATATTGGTGTTCAGTTTTACACTTTTCTAAGGGTTTTCAACCAACAGTGTTTGATGTGCTCCTTGTCATATTCCTTTGAGATGTGTTCTAATTTTAGAGACGGAAACTGAGGTTCAGAAATATTTAGTTTGATAATCTGAGCAAGATTATCAGTTACAAGCATAGCACTGAGGCTACAACTCAATTTTGGACTTCACGTGTAGGTTTCTCTTACTCCTTGTTTCTCCCAGCTATAGCTGCTGGTTGCCATAGGGATTAAAACCGTCCCTCTTGTCACGTGTCAGTACAACGCTGCACAAATCCTGTCTTCTTCGCAAGGTCACTCCCCAGCCATGTGTCCTCTTCAAAACCCTTCCCTTCTGGCAAAGTTTTCTTTTCCTCCACTTACCTTTCCTCCTATGTGGCAGTGACGGTGACAGACAGTACATGGATGCTGACACAAATAACAGCAGGGATTTGGAAACACTTGTTGATACGGTTACCTGAGGCGAGATAACACAGCACTCTCCCACACAGAAGTGAGGCTTTCTAGGTTTCTCATCATTCCCCTGGCACAGCCAACCGTGGGTGTTACCACCTACGCCGACCAAGGTTTCCTTCGGTCCTTCCATTTCTATTTGGTACAACATCCTTTCATGTGTATGTCGATCTCTTAATTGACGAGGATCATGTATTCAAGTTTTCCCAGAATAGGTCGTGGATACAGTTGACTAACTCCTACAGTAGTTATTAATTTTACATTCATTTTAATACTTTGGTATGGTCCTTTCATATGTTTAGTAAGGGATTATTGTTTAGATGCGTAGTAGACTTTTTTTTTTTTGGATTTTAGTGACAAATCTTTTCTTTCTTAGTATAAGAAGGATATAACCCTAAGGAATCATTCTCAAAATACCAATTTTCATGAGTCAATGCAAAACTCCAGAAGGAGTGTGGGAAGGCACAGAGTAACTAGATTGGGGGGTTGTTTTCCTTAGTTAAATCAATATGATAAGTGGGGTACACGTTCCAAGTTATTTTCTCCTGGCTTGCTGGCTTGCATTTGCGTTTCAAGTCTGAGGACTTTGTAGTGAATCAAGTCAATGGGATGAGACATTGTGGACACACCCATACCCCTGCCCCCTGTCCACACACACACACACACACACCCCAATCTGAGTCTGGGGTGTTACGTTTTATATTACTTTTGTGTACTAAACAGTTTTATCATTCACTAGATAGTGTTCACTGAGACAGCACAGTGCTATAGATTACCAGATTACCATTCCCTAAAAGATGTTTCAAATTGCTCTCAGAGCAAAAATCAATTCATTGCCTTTAAGAATGTTCATGCATCTGGCCAGAAAGATGAACGTGGAAAGAAAACAACGTTAAAGTTGCACTCTTAAAGTCATGTCCTGCTTCCCTTTTTCTACCTACGAAGAACGGTCTTTGCTTTCAGGACACAGTTTATGATTCAGCTAATAGTTTCACCTCTCTGACGCGGGACAGGAAATACTGAGGAAGCAGCATAGCAGGGCGGCTGCATTTAAATCCCAATTCTGTCAAACGTAACTTCCCCAGAGTCCATTGTCTCTGTTGCTGTGTGCATCACACCCACATGATTCGGGCAGCTGAGCTGAAGTTGATTACAGAAGTGTGTCATCCCCTTGCAAAAAGGAGAGTGTCATTGAAGCAATTGTGACTGAGAGGACTCAAGGGTTGACACCACTGCCTGCGCCCTTCTTCTTGGCTGAATGAGCATCTATCTTCCGAAAGCATTTCTGGGAAGGAGAAATTAAGTCCATCATCCTCGGATCCGTCATGACCTGACCCTTGTGTTAGGAACAGTTTCAAAGTCAGAGAGGAGGTGATGATTCACATCCATGACTGCAGGCTTCCTGTAGCTGAGGAAAATCGTTGCTGATCACGGCAAGCACATCTTCAAGGCTTTCGTTAAGACTCCATGCACAGGAATTGTGGGTTTTCTGAGCGCCCGAAACACGGGGGGAACCTCAGCAGCTGGTCTACCAAGCGTGGAAACAGGCGCTGATGGGGTGTGGGTTAGAGAACTGTCCTGGGGCTGGTCCCGTGCAGGGTGCCTAGGAAGAAGATGCAGTTCTCCAGCCCTGGAATTATTCACCCGAAAAACTGTAGCATTGATCTGCTGAGAAGCTCTGATCTGGCGCCTGATGGGGTCAGAATGTCTCGGCACCGGTGATTTGGGGCACTTGATGAGAGACAGAATGATGAATGGTTTGCCCGTTACTCGGAAGGTTAAACTAAACCTCTGCCTGGCCTGTGGGGTCTCCCATGATTATTTCTAGTAATAGAAATTTTATTTCTAATAATGACTTTGTTTCCAGTAATTATTAGTTATTTCTAATAACTATCAATTATTTTCTTATAATTCAGCTCTCTAGCCATGGGATGGGCTTCCCCAGGACACAGAGAAGGACACAGTGGCCAAGATGGTGCAAAGCGGATTCTCATTTTGGAAGAAGGTTTGAATTGCACTAGGTCTGTGGTTCTTTGGCATTCTAAGATTCTTTAAGTCCCCGTCATCATGGTTCCTCATTATTGCCAATTATATTGATTAAAAATTGACTTAAGGTATGGTCCTGCCTTCTAAAGGTGAAAAGCTGCAGTGGAAAGCAGAGGCTTCTGGGTAGGTAAGAGACACACATTATTCAATGTAAATATGTCACTCAGAGTACTTCAATGTGGTCGGTAAAGAAGAGTGCATTTCTTAAGGTAGAGCTGAAGGAGTCTTCCTTCTTAGAGCCAGAAGAGAAGAAAGAAATATCTAAAGTAGAGACAGAATTTTAATAAAGTGCTTGAGGCGCATAATAAGACGGTATCGATAATAAGGCATTGTAGGTAAAAGACCTCGTAGGAAACCAGGAACGAACATGGTGGAGGCTCTCACCGGAAGTGCTTTGGCTCCTGGAGAAAGAAACTGTGCTTGTGACCAGTAGGAAGTAAAGCTTCTAGAGTTTAGTTATTGTTACCTGGCTAGGACTTCACGATAGCTGTTCATTTCCTTCCTTAATCATTCTAATCATTGTAAGCACTCTGTGTTTCCACTGAGCTGGTACCAGGGTCCATGCTAGTTCTGGAAGGAAGAGGTGGGTAGAGCTTGTTGAGAGGAAAAGTCCATGAAGGCTTGGACAGCACTGGGGGTTAAACGGATGAGGATCCTATTGGCACGGCCCCAGGTGGTGATCCTGCTGCATCAGAAATGGCAGTTCCTGTGTGTCCTCTAAGTCCCTCTGAATCTGAGGGGCTGGATCATAAAAGGGCCAGAAAACTTACCATTAAAAATGCACCTTTGGGGACTTCCCTGGTGGTGCAGAGGTTAAGAATCCGCCTGCCTGTGCAGGGGACACGGATTCGAGACCTGGTCCAGGAAGATCCCACATGCCGCGTAGCAACGAAGCCCTTGCGCCACAACTACTGAGCCCACGCGCCTAGAGCCTGTGCTCCGCAACAAGAGAAACCACTGCAATGAGAAGTCCGCGCACCGCAACGAAGAGTAGCCCCCGCCTGCCACAACTAGAGAAAGCCCGCGCGCAGCAACAAAGATCCAACTCATCCAAAAATAAAAATAAATAAATAAAAAATTTAAAATATCTTTATTGGAGTGTAATTGCTTTACAATGGTGTGTTAGTTTCTACTTTATAACAAAGTGAATCAGCTATACATATCCATATCTCCCCATATCTCCTGCCTCTTGCGTCTCCCTCCCACCCTCCCTATCCCACCCCTCTAGGTGGTCACAAAGCACCGAGCTGATCTCCCTGTGCTATGTGGCTGCTTCCCACCAGCTATCTATTTTACATTTGGTAGTGTATCTATGTCCATGCCACTCTCTCACTTCGTCCCAGCTTACCCTTCCCCCTCCCCCTGTCCTCAAGTCCATTCTCTACGTCTGCATCTTTATTCCTGTCCTGCCCCTAGGTTCTTCAGAACGATTTTTTTTTTTAGATTCCATATATATTTGTTAGCATACGGTATTTGTTTTTCTCTTTATGACTTACTTCACTCTGTATGACAGACTCTAGGACCATCCACCTCAGTACAAATAACTCAATTTCGTTTCTTTTTATGTCTGAGTAACATTCCATTGTATATATGTGCCACATCTTCTTTATCCATTCATCTGTTGATGGACACTTAGGTTGCTTCCATGTCCTGGCTACTGTAAATAGAGCTGCAGTGAACATTTTGGTACATGACTTTTTTTGAATTCTGGTTTTCTCAGGGTATATGCCCAGTAGTGGGATTGCTGGGTCGTATGGTAGTTCTATTCTTAGTTTTTTAAGGAACCTCCATACTGTTCTCCATAGTGGCTGTATCAATTCACATTCCCACCAGCAGTGCAAGAGGGTTCCCTTTTCTCCACACCCTCTCCAGCATTTATTGTTTGTACATTTTTTGATGATGGCCATTCTGACCGATGTGAGGTGATACCTCATTGTGGTTTTGATTTGCATTTCTCTAATGATCAGTGGTGTTGAGCATTCTTTCATGTGTTTGTTGGCAGTCTGTATATCTTCTCTGGAGAAATGTCTATTTAGTTCTTCTGCCCATTTTTGGATTGGGCTGTTTGTTTTTTTGATATTGATCTGTATGAGCTGCTTGTAAATTTTGGAGATTAATCCTTTGTCAGTTGCTTCATTTGCAAATAATTTTCTCCCATCCTGAGGGTTGTCTTTTCATCTTGTTTATGGTTTCCTTTGCTGTGCAAAAGCTTTTAAGTTTCATTAGATCCCATTTGTTTATTTTTGTTTTTATTTCCTTTTCTCTAGGAGGTGGGTCAAAAAGGATCTTGCTGTGATTTATGTCATAGGGTGTTCTGCCTATGTTTTCCTCTAAGAGTTTTACAATGCCTGGCCAATTTTTTAAAAAATGCACTTTTATTTGTGTTTGTGTGTTTAGTATGAATAGAGCTTTCACCTTTTTTTTTTGAAATACAGTTTATTTACAATGTGTTAATTTCTGCTGTATAACAAAGTGATTCAGTTGTGTGTATATGTGTGTGTGTGTATTCTTTTTCATACCCTTTTCCATTATGGTTTATCACAGAATATTGAATATAGTTCTCTGTGTGATACAATACATCCTTGTTGTTTATCCATTCTGTATTGAAAAATGCACCTTTAAAAAAAACCTCACAAACCGTTCTGTTGGAGGTTTGGAACTCAGGTTTAATTAGCTCTTTGGGAATGATTTTGATTAGTCAGAAGCTTCAATGCATTCATCTGAGTTTATTCTCTTTCAGATAAGTTGAAATTTTAGATAAACCGTATTTACACACACTCAAAGTTGTAGGAAAAAGTTTTCCTTGATTGCCTAGGGTCTGAAAATTAAACCGCCGAAGACAAGAATAAAAGTAGAAAAGCATACGATCGAGTTAGTGTGTGTTTTACATGACCCGGGAGCCTTCTTAAGGAAATGAAGAACCAGAGAGACAGACCTGAGGACTTCATGCCAGGTTTGATGAAGAATGGACCGTCATGGTGGGATATGGTAGGTTAAGGAGTGTGAGGCGAGTGAGGTAAACTGGGGGAAACTTAGCAAGGCCTGTTAGGCTGCTTCTCATGTCCCCTTGTCTTGGAGATAAGGATGCTTCTTCCTCCTGGTACAGGGAAGGCCCCTCTCCCGTGAGGGTGTTATGACCTGTTTCAGGGGAGAAGGGGAGGTCTGAGTGACCTTCCTGCTTCTGCGTTTTTCTCAAACTCTTCACCTTAAAATATTCACTGTACAGAGGTACCATACTTGGGGGTCTCGTGTCCTGAACGTCATCGCAATCAAAGATGACACTCCCAGATCCAGCTGGTACAAACAAGACAGAGAAGATAACAGGATGTGGAAGAAGGTTGCAAATACGCAAAGCCACGTTCAAAGCATGTGCTTTGATGGAGGAAGTGGGGAGAAAGATAAATTTCCCACTAAGCTTATTTTCTATCCAAACGTCCATTTAGAGTGTCAGTTCCCATTCCGGTCCCTTTCAGAAAAGAAGGAAATGTCTGGGACAGTAGGGCGCAGTGAACTGAGAGTCGGAATAAAAATACCGCATGAGGGATTTTGCTGTTTCCTTTTAGTATGATTCATTGATTCCTTCATTGAAAACAATATATCTATTGATCACCGCTTAGCCTGTGGCTTCTCCTCTCAAAGACTCAGGTCACAGGCAGATGTGGAGGCGTATCCGTAAATGGGTTCTTTTGCACTCGGGAGGTAAGCACGGGATGAAATATTCCTTGACATCCAACCCAGGTTGGAAATCAGTTTTCAGGGCTGTCAATTTCAGGACTTCTAGGAGTTAAGTCCATAAAGAGGGGAAAGGCGATGTGGTTTGATGGATGCAGGGTTGACTCATTAGCAAATCACACGTCATTCACTCCCCGGGGAATCGGAGGAAGTAGGAGGGGCTTGATCCTTCGGGGCTGACGGACGGGTACAGAGGTTAGGGTACCATCTTCCCTGGGTGTCCACCACGTGCTTTTCTTTGAGTGTTTCTGAGGTTTGCAGAACAGAGAGCCAGTCTGGTCTGCTGCTCCCCCAGGTGTGTCAGGCACCGTGCTGCTGCTGCAGATAAAAATAACCCTTTCTTAGAACTGATTTCCCAGCTCCTGAGATTCAACTCCCTTGAGCAACACTGAGTGACAAGGAGGCTTCCTGCCCAGAAGGCGAAGGGAAGCGGAGTGACTCGGTTTGTATTTTATTTTATGTTCTGAATTCCTTGAGCTTTCTGTAGCTCTAGGTCTCTTGATTTTTATCAGGGCGCTCTCATGGGCTGCTACAGAAACAAATACAGGAAAATCCAGACAGGGACCGGGACGCAGAGGGAAAACCAGCATCTTTCTTCTATCCTACGTTACCCAGGGCTTCCCCGATGAAGCACGGTAGTGCTTTTAGATAGGTGGTCTTTTAAAAATGAACTGGGCAGGGAATGTTTCGAAAACGTTCTCCTGAGAGTCATCCGTTTTATAATATTTTAAAATAAATCCTCAATACATTTTGCCATAGAAATTCATATTCCATCCTGGATCAAGCCACTAGAAGGTAATAAATGCATGGCCCCCTATGGCGTCCAGCTTACCCTACGTCAGTGGTGAATACCCAGTACTTTCTCCCCCGTGACAAAGTGGCCTCATTCTGTCAGCTGAAGTCGTCTTGAATTTTTTCTTATGCAACAGACTGAATTTCGCCCCGGTTTGGTAGGGATCTTTATTGCCTTTGCAGCCATCAGCCTACCGTGTTTAGGGTTATGATGAGAAATGTGTAGTGGCACTGTGTTTTATGGGAATAGTAAAAATGGAAATGATCCCACAGAGTTTTCATCCAGTTTCAGGTGTAGCTTTCATTACATGGTTCCCTTCTCCCTGCAAGTTTTAAGGCAAAAAGTTTCCCAGCAAGCCCTTCTGATTTCCAGTTTTGTGCCATGGCTAATTTCCCGAATGACCTGAATTTGCATTCTGGGAATTCAGTGGCACCTTGGCATTTTACTAAATGCTGGACCTTCTGCTCTAGCCGCTGCAGCCATCTTAAAGGGGTCATTTCAAACTTAACATTTTATATATTGCTGTCCTACTTGTATCTTCTTGGACGTCACATGAAAGCATCTTTGCAGAGTATATTTGAATAGGACATAAAAGCCTGTGGACGTTTGGCTGTATCTATTTGGTCTGAAGTGTATTTGTTTGTTAATGATAACTGACCATTGGGGTATGTGGCGCATCACCCCTATTCAGGATTCTAAAGTATAGAGTCCTTATTGGCTCTTCCACTTAGGCTCTAAGCACAGCATTTACACATTGTCCAACAGAGCATACTCTCTCCGTGAGTTTTCATGACCTGTGAGGCACAGGAATAGATCAGCTTTGTAAAGAAGCCACCAAGGATGCCGCGACAGGTTAAGCCACATCAGTAGAAAATCGAAATGATTAATTTTCTAAGTGTTTCCTAATATTTAAGTTAGGCTGATGCATGACTCAGCATCTTACTCGTGCTCAAATCTGCTTCTTTACTCTCCCAACTGCCTGTAGTATTTTATGTGACAGCATATTAAAAGAGCAATAAAAGTATACCACAATTTACCCTTTCGAGAACTCCAGTGAGCACATGTCGCCTTTTTGTTGTTGTTGCTGTTTAACCACTACGAAGAAAATGGCAAAGCCGTACCTCTTCAGTTTCTCTGGAGAGGCGGATCAAGGATCCGTAACATTTGGAAGGATCCCAGCATGTGGCTTGTTTTTCTTTAGCCTGTGACACATCCCCCCCCCCCAGGGCCCCTTGCGGCCCATGAGGCATTACATTTTACTAACTGAAAAAGATGGTAAATCTGGCCTAGCGATACTGGTACTCAGACCTGCTGCTTGGATTTTTTGTGGGGGTTGGGCGACACACACGTAATGTTTCCTGTCATTCGAATTGAGTGACGCTGTAAAACGTCTAGGTCATCAAAAATACAGGTTTGTTTAGCGAGGGTCATTGCTACATGGAGTTGTAGAACATTTCGTTTGAAATGAGGTTTCTTCACGAAAAGTTTCACATTGGGTCGGTGGCTTACCTTGTCCTTGTGTCCTTGTTGTCACTTTCGTAATGCAAAGAGCCCGATCAGAGAAGCAGTGTGGCTGGCAAGCGTGATGTTCTATCACTCATCTCCTGCTGCCCTGACTTCGGCACCAGCCAGTGGACAGTTCCAAACACTGCATTTCATTATCATCCTGTCCCCACCGCCCCCCCAAAAAAGGGGGGGCCCTTGGTGGTTTTCTTTGCAGTGCTTGCTGTGAAGCTGTTGAGGATCGCAGCACATGCAGGAACAACCCAGCAATGCAGCTGAAATAATGCCAGCAGGGTTGAGGGGTGGCTCGGGTAGAGAAATGCCTCACTCAGTCTCCTGTCAGACAGTGGGACGATTCTTTCTTTCCTTTTTACCTTTTTTTTTTTTTGTCCACACCACATGGCATGTGGGATCTTGGTTCCCTGACCAGGGACTGAGCCCAGGCCCACTGCAGTGAAAGTGCAGAGTCTTACCACTGGACGGCCAGGGAAGTCCCTAGTGGGACAGTTCTGAGGTGTGTTCTACAGAGCTCCTCAGAGGTTCTCCACAGGAACTGAGCTCCAGTTGGCCACATTGGAAGCACACTCATGCGTGCTCCTTTTACGGACTTTAACCCCAACCAAATAAACCACTTGCACTCTGGTGCTTTTCTCACATGCTGCTTTTAGGGTAACCTTCGATAAGACAAGGTAGGGACTTCCCTGGTGGTCCAGTGGTACAGAATCAGCCTTACAATGCAGGGGACGTGGGTTCGATCCCTGGTCAGGGAACTAAGATCCCACATGCCACGGGTCAACTGAGCCCATGTGCCACAACTACTGAGCTCGCGTCCCTCAACTAGAGAGCCTTCGTGCTGCCAACTACAGAGCCCACGTGCTCTGGAGCCGGCATGCCACAACTCGAGAGCCCATGTGCCCTGGAGCCTGCGCGCCACAACTAGAGAAGAGAAGACCCGCGTGCCTCAACTAGAGAGAAGCCTGCACACCACAACGAAGAGCCTGTACCCCACAACAAAAGATCCCACGTGCCTCAACGGAGATCCCACGTGCCGCAACTCAGACCTGACGCAGCCAAAAGTAATAAATAATTTAAAAATAATATATATTAAAAAAATAAGACAAGGTAGACGTAGAGGTTAGAAGTTTGACGTGTGATGCTTGCGTGGTCTTGTCCCATGATGAGTACGAATCATCAAGTTTGCCCAGCACTGTTCTCATTCCTTTTTCTCTCTCATAAACCATTCAATTAGTGTTTTAGTCTGCTCAGCCTGCTATAATAATACCACAGACTGGGTGACTTATGAACAACACAAATTTATTTCACATGGTCCTGGAGGCTGGAAAACCAAGTTCAAGGTGCCCACAGACTTGGTGTTTGGTGAGGACCACTTCCTGGTTCTCCCTGTGTCCTCATGGTGGAAGACATGAAGGAGCTCTCTGGGGCCTCTTTTATAAGGGCACTAACCCCATCCTTCGGTCTCCACCATCATGACCTGATTACCTCCCAAAGACCTCACTTCCTGATCCTAACAGATTGGTGGAATAGGAAAGGAAAACTGTTTCCTCCCTTCCTCTAGGTTCTTCGGCTGATCTAATAATTATATTGACATAAGACAGATTAACAGGAGAAAAATTATGTACATATGGAAGCCCCAAAGACAGGAGACCCAAAGGCAGTCAGTTAACTGGGCCTTCTATGCCATCCTGAGCTAAGAAGAAAGGGGGAAGCGGAAGGGGGCTTCAGAGGGGAGGAATGCAATTCACAGGAAGGTGAGAAGGACAAACGTTTGCTGAACAGATGTTTGCCATGCCGTGCCAATAAGCCGTTCTGATATAAAAGTTACCTCTGTGACCTAAATGGGAAGGAAATCTAAAAAGGAGTGGTATATGTATACGTATAACTGATTCACTTTGCTGTACAGCAGAAGCTAAACATTGTAAAGCAACTATGCTCCAATAATAATGAATAAATAAAATAAGACCCTTCTGCCTGGGCAAGCCAGTTTAAAACAAACATAAAAGACCTCTGCTAATATCACTGTCCTGGTATAGGGCTCCTGCCCTGTCCAAATTCTTTTAGGCAGTTAAAGGGAAGATAAGCTTCTCTTTCTCCTGATTCTGTTGGGCCTTGATTGTGTTCACCTCAAAATAATTCATATGCCAAAGTGGTGTATCTTGGAGTCATATATTCTGCCCCCCCCTCGGGGGAGTAGGTTTTGGTATATGAATTTTACGTGGGACACAAACATTCAGTCTGTGGCAGTTACATAGGATGTTGTTAGAAGGCATTTCAACTAATCCCTGCCCAGCTCTTGCTTCAATTCAGCATATGTATGTCTTACCCTTATGGTCCATATAACGTAGCTGCCTGTAATTGATTGAGACCTATTTGATGTTCTGTGTATATTAGATAATTTCATAAGGGTAATGGGGAAATTCTCACACCTTTGTCAAATTTAGCTCTTATTATGGAAAGTCTTATCTAGAGAATCCTGTCTTCTTTTTGAAGTCGCATAGCATTAATGTAGCTACGCGTGTTAACTTACATTTTCGTACGAAAGACCCACATCTAAAACGAAATCCAGTGGCTGGACTGTGTTCTTTGGAGAAATTAATTTGCCAGTTCAAGCTTGCTTCCCTTTCTCCTTCTGTCACTCTTTGGACGGCAGCCCATTCTTATTTTATTCGTAATCCTTTTAGACTACCTAAGACTAAATTATGCCATTCTCTGCATCCCGTATAATGACTTACGTTAGTAACTTTGCATTATATTTGCATGATGTATGTTGGATAAGTCCATCACCCAAATGTGCTAACAGCCGTCTAAATCAAGCATTCCTCCAGGGAAGGGATTTCCTCTCATTTATTTTTGCATCGTTGACAAGTTATTCAGAACTGGGTACGCTGCCCACCTCTGCCAGTGTAGATGGTATTTCCTGAACACTCTATTAAAGGCACTTACTTGTATTGCTCTTAAGATAACATTTATCTTATTTTTGTCTTTGAGATATTTGTTATAGAGCTAAGGAGATGTTATAAGGAAGCTATGGAAATCCATTCACTCTTCTACTGTTTTTATTAAAATGCACTCAAGTATGCTTTTGGTTCGACCACTTTTGCTATGTTATCCTTTATTCAGAAAAGGAATGTACGGAGTCATATTTAATTATGTTACAATGTATTGGGCAACGTGTGGCTTTGGCTTCTCTGGAAGTCTCATCTCTGACTTTATGTGGGCTTGGGGAAGTCACCCAATATATCAGAACTTGGTCTCTTGAGTCTTAAAATGAGTGTGGAAAGAACGTATTTCCTCTAACCTTCTAGGTTCTTGGCTGGGACCCTTGTAACCAAATACATATTAACAGGAGAAAATCAACCAGAAGGTGTTGAACACGTATGCCGTATGTTTACATGGAAGATGCTCGCGAGAAGTGAGCAACTCTGTGGAGGTGGCTTAGAACTGAGGCTTAAATACCATCTTCAGCAAAAGGCAAATGCTGGGAGAGGCCAGTTTGGGGGAGGTGACCAGGAAAATTAAAGTGAGTAAGTGTAAGGTTAAGCAGATTCAAGTGCCTTCCTCACTGATGAGAGTTTCTTGTGATCTAGAAGCATCCTTCCCTTCCCGGTACAGAGAGGGAAACACCCTTACAAATGGAGGTTTCCCTTATAAATGTAAATGTCTCTTACAAAAGAGTAACTTCTGCTCTGTTTTCAGACCCTCAGCATCTCCTGTTTCTCAAAGTAATCAGCTCAAAGCAATCCATATGCCCCAGAACACATTTTGGGGGTGGCCCATTCTGCCCCTTCTCAAGTGCAATGACTCTGGTCCTACCTGCCTTATAAGGTGATAACATGGAATGACCCATCCAATTTGCATATCTCTGAGTAGAGAATCCCAGTATTAGGCATTATTATAATCCATTTGAATCTCCGTTTCCTCTGTCTGTGGAAACATAGAATATATAAATATTGATGTGAAATAGTACGGATTATTTTATTGGCCGATTTGGAGAAGCAGTCTCTATTCATCTCATTGTTTGGAAACTCCTCCCCCTAAGAACTCAAGATAAATTGAGTTTTTGATTCACATGAACATGGAAACGGAGAAACTTGACGTAGAGCAGAAGGGGAAGCAGGAGAAGGTGGCGCTGAGTAAAATGAGGCTGGGTCTTCCAAGTTCCGCTTTGTTTGGCGTATCCCATGTCTTAGAGAGGTGGCGCATGTCTGCTCACGTATCCGTAGTTGACATAAGCCTATCCTTAAACACCTCCTTTGAGTGGTTCAATGCCTATTTTATGTTGTAAGACGTTCAGGTGATAAATCCGCCTCAGGGTACCTCAGAGGTTCACAGAAATGTAGCAACGTGGTTAAAGTGTGACGTGACTCACGGTTTCCGGTATCCATGGCAAAGAACTTCTTTCCCAAGCTTCACAGGATTTCAAATTGACGTTGACATTTTAGTAAATCAGAATTAGCTTTTTCTGTTTCAACTCCCGTGTCTTATGTAAATGGCTGTGCTGACTTTTATGGCATTGAATATTCTAGAAAATGTCATGGAACCTAGTAGAAAACAAGCTAACCTCCTCATTTTTACAGCTTAAAGGGATATGGTATTAAAATATAGATGTTGATAACCATCTAGCCTCTGCTAGGTTTTCTGTGCATGTGAATATCAACTTCAAGAATTTAGCAGGTGTGAAGGCATGTCTATCCCTATTGAGAACAAAGGTGAAATTCTGAAGGCATTACATAATTTACTGTAATAAGAACTGCTTTAAAAGTCAGAAGATTCTATTAACGGAGTAACAGTGGGTTTCGACGGAGAGTTCCAGAAGCTGTTCCTTGCCATTACTGCATTACATTACTACACGGCTACCAAAGCATTTGTGAGATTCTGAAACCTAACATCTCGTTACAAAAACCATTATTCAAAAATTTAACTTATTTTCGCAAAGAAGACTCATACCGTACATTTGTATACCATAAAATCGCCCTCCTGAAGTCTCAAGTTTGTTACCAGTGTGAAAATAGTAAGCATTTTCAGAAGAAAACAGTTATAAAATGATATTGTAAGTTATGGAAAACGCCGCAGTCAAATGTAAATTCAACTAACCGGGTAGAACATTTATAGTCATTATGAATTAATGGTTGGACCCTATGACCAGGCTCAGATGGCAGGCTGGCTAGAGAGGACAAGAAATGACATCTTTTTTTTTTTTTTTTTTGCAATGAATATGCACTGATTTCCAAAAACGTCCCCACCTGAGAGCCTCTTCTACTCTTCTACCTGAAATCCCCCTCGATTTCGTCATTACTTTAAAAATCATGTCTTTGCAAGGTTACTGATTAATGTGCTCCATGGAAGAGATAGTAAATTAAGCCTGTCACACGTAGTTTACATTACTTTACTATGATGTATAAGAGACAACAGCACAATCAAGATAAATTCTCCCTTCTCCATCCACACGAGGCATCCTTTGGCCTTCCCGTAGCTCATTATTTCTCACTTCCATTATGGCATTGTTTGGTGATGTTCTTTAAAATATCCCTTTAAAATATATTCAGTCCTAAGCATGTTTAAACAATACAGGAAGGTACACAGTGAAATTCCTCCATCACTGCGTAATGTACACAGTGAAATTCCTCCATCAGTACTTTCTGTATATATATCCACTTCTTTCTTGACACAACTGTTGTACCACCACACACACACACACACACACACACACTCTCTCTCTCTCTGTCTCACACACACACACAGCTGCATTTATACCCCGCTTTGCTTTTAGTGTCTTTTCACAAAATTGGGATCATATTATTCATACTACTGTGCCACGTGCTTTATTCGCTAAAATCCACATCTTATGGAAGTTTACAGAAATAAATCATTTTTAAACCACTGCAGAAATATTGAACCGAATGTATCATTTATTTAACTGCTTGTCTGTATTAAGAGATAGACTGAGTCATATTAACATTCTGAGTTCATTTGAGCAAAAACTGATACACATCGGGCAACATCCAGTCACGCAGACAGAAAGGAGCTCTGAGAAGCTATAGAAAAGAAACGGCTTTTATGTCCAGAAGCAGCGGAGCAGGGAAGTTACACTGGGCAACGAAGTGGGTTGGTTACTGCAAGGTTACTTGCCTTTAAAATATGTTAGGAGTCTGTCAGGCGAATTACCTAACTAGTGCTGATTGAATGGTTTAAGATTCCATTGCTGGCAGAGCCAAGACTGTAATTCAGTCTGGATTGGGTGACCTGGCGAGCATCAGTGACTCCATTTTGGACCTGTTGTCTTGTTTTTTAACACCTTGTTTGATCCCTTGTGTGAGGGCGTTTATGGACAACGTTGCAATGAAACCCCTCCCTTTATACTTTGGTACTTCGTGAGAATTCTGTAAATAATCTGATTTAGACCTAACCCTCTCACAGTGTCAGTGACACGTTACAACATCGCTGGAATAAATTGGACGTACAGGGCCCATTAACTCAGGTCTCCATAGGTAACGCTTTTCGTTACTGATAAAATGTAGACTAATCTTTCTCATGCAAGGTTGGCAGTGCCTGGAGTAGCCATGTAAATCATAACGAAACAAGCAAACCACGGAGAAACTAACAAAAACATTCCTTGAGGGTCTTGAGCCCCAAACCCCTAAAATATTTCATATTTAGGCTTTCAAAGAGAATCTGACCATTTTGTTTTTACAGCCTTGCCTTATGCTTTGTAGTTTGTATGATGTGAAAGTCAGGGTATCTGTTACAGTTGAAAGGAAAGTTGAGGTAATAAAACAAGAAACAACATAGACCGTACGGTTTTATCCGTGTGCTAATTATTTTAAGGAGGGTACAGTTATTTTAATGGCATGTCCACACTCCAGGGGTGATCAGCTAGCCCTGCATCAGAAAATACACACCCCAGGGCTTCCCTGGTGGCGCAGTGGTTGAGAGTCCGCCTGCCGATGCAGGGGACACGGGTTCGTGCCCCGGTCCGGGAAGATGCCACATGCCGCGGAGCGGCTGGGCCCGTGAGCCATGGCCACTGAGCCTGCGCGTCCGGAGCCTGTGCTCCGCAGTGGGAGAGGCTGCAACAGTGAGAGGCCCGTGTACCGCAAAAAAAAACAGAAAAGAAAAGAAAGAAAATTCACACCCTAGTTCTTCAGCTCAGCTGCTTGTAATCAGCTTATCAGAAATGCATTGTATTCGTGAAATGAATTGCTTGTTAAGTCGGGATAAATGTACGGATGCACTCTCACTGGTGGGATTAAAAATATGCAAGGTAGATGGATTGGCTGAAATATTTGAGAGACCATCTCCCCACTTGCATGATCAAGGTATTTAAATCCAGAGCTGTCTGTAGCTTTGACATGGTCCTGCACCCACGGCTTGAAGCCCCACTAGTGCTGTGCAAATCCACTGACTAAGGAAAATTCCTCATTTCCTGATGCCTGTAGAGTTAAAGGACCACCCCTTGGGCTGTCCTCAGAGAGGTGGGAGTGAAAGGAGCTACAAGATAGAGGTTGGACCTCTTGAAGGTTCATAGGCCAATTCACATCAACTGTTCTGTGTCTCTGCTACGAGCATCTACTAAATGACTGTATGTATGACTGATTTGGGTTCAAGACTTACAGGAGGGGAAGAATAACTTACCATCACCTCCTTCGTTTGGGGGAGTTCCCGTTACCTATCAAAATGAATCTAGGAATTTGCATAAAACAAATTCGCTTAGGGAGCTTTTTGCATCTTTGACTTTACGGTTTGACCCGCGGCTGTCCCAGGAGCTAAACAGCATGAAACTCACCCAGGCTCCATAAAATTGCACTATACTGTGCTTCTTGACTTTCCACAATCTCTTTCTGCATAGGGAAACGGTGCATGCATTTGCTGCAGGCAAATCTTAAATAAATCATGAGGGAGTGAGATGGGTGATAAAATTATGGGGAGGGATAATGTAGGGAACAGATAAGACAGGAGTATTCAATGTGAGGCCAAATGATACAAATACTTTTGTTCCATTACAAATTTAGGAGGCCTCATTACGTTGGAAAACCATGTGTAAGACTGTGCTAACGAGGTGTCACGCGTTCAGTATCACCTGTCAGAGCCGTATAGAGTCCATGGTCTTAGCATTGCTCCTTAGACCCCAGGTAGCAAAAAATACCTCTTTAACCACTTAATGACGCTGAAACAGGAGGACGGGAGGGTGCAATGTTAATCATTCCGTAGCTCTAGTCATTCTGCATTTTCTTCCTGAATCTCTACTGCCTCTATTTAATGATAGATGGAAAGAAATATGGGTAGATGGATGGGTGGATGAGTGGATGAATGCGTGGGTGGGTGGGTGGATAGATGGATGGATGGGTAGGTGAATAGGAGGGTGGGTAGGTGGCTAGATGGATGGATGGAAGGATGGATGGATGAAAGGATGAGTGGATGGATGTGTGGGTGGATGGGTGGGTGGATGGATGGATGAATGGGTAGGTGTGAGTGTGTAGGCGGATAGGGGGATGGGTGGGTGGATGGATGAATTGGGTGGACGTGTAGATGGATGAAAGGATTGATGAATGGATGGTTGGATGGATGGATGATGGATGAGGGGGTAGATAGATAGACACTAACACTGATTTTAGGGAAGATAAAACCTATTTAAACTCATTCTAATACAATTAATAGTGTAGTCTTTTGTCCAGAAGTCTGTAAAAGTTCTGGAATTATTATTACCCATTCGATTGATAAATCAAATGCATTTATCTTCTTGTAGAAACTTTCAACTTTTTCCCTCACTGCTCTGTACCCTCCACTATCAGCAGACCCTGAGTTTGAGGGGGTTTCTCAGCAGTTATCATCTGACTGCATTTCACACATTCATGAGATGTCGTATACAAGACTGGTTTGATAGAAGCTTTTCCTTGTGGGAGAGAAGGAAAAAAGTGTTATTATATTAAATGTATGAAACAATTATCACCCAATGCTCATAAATACCAGGAAAAGACCATTTAAAAGAAACTCACTTAAAAAAAAAAAAAAGGACCAATATTTTATTTCCCTCCAACATGGGGGAAAAGTTGGTCTTAAATGCTCTTGGGAAGATGAAACTCCATGGAATTAAGCCCCGTCTCCTCTTTGGGAAAAGTTAAGTTACTCATGAAACTATGTGAAAACTCTTAGACAACACAGAGGGACCAGTGCTGTTTGATCACTGTAGTGGACACGGGTTGTTTTTCAGATGTGACTTGTGACCCATCCACGTCTCTGTTTGTCATCAGCTCCCCTGGTGATTCCAGGGCTCCAGTGAAATTCACAGAATCCTGAAATCTTTGCAATATCTTCGATTTTACCTTGCCACTACCTTGCTCTGTTTGGTTCACTCACGGGACCTGGAACTCAGGCAGAGCTGACCCATGGCTGTTTGGATATATACGTGGGAGGTGACGGGGCTGAGGGGTGGAATTAAGGGTGTTTGAATGAATACGTCACATCATGGCTCATTTTCTTCCTAAATAAATAAACATTTACTGGGAGGGCTTTGGTCCTGATCGTGTCAATGCCAAGGCGATATCCTCACATCATATATGTTAAATGTGAGAGTGACTGAACCCTTGTTGTGTGAAAAAATAAACAAATCAGAACCTGGTGCTTCCTCTTCCGTCCGGCTTCTCCCTGCAATTATGATGCTAAAAATGGGCATTGGAAGCAACACTTGAAAGCAGGGTCCATTCCAAACAGAGGGACTCATAAATTAGCACATGTTAATATTTTACTTATGTGCACATTCAAAGGCAGGCGGTTATAGACTGTGTTGGACTTTTATTATTAAGTGGCCTTTGTTAAACACCAGGGTTCTGGAAGGATGCTTGTGGAGGTTTGAGAAACTGGTCCCGAGACGTCCCTTAGAAATGAATGATTTCTCTCTCCTTTGTCTCCGTCTCTGTCTGCCTCTGTTACTCTCTCTGTATGTTTTCCTCTCTATCCACCTGCCCCCCTCTCCCCTCTCTCTCTCCCCGTCTCTCCCCCGCCCCCGCCCCCGTCGTTTTACTTTATATTCCTTTTTGCTTTAATTTAATAAATACTGAAATACTTCAACTTTTTAAGGTTGGTCTTACCGGGAACGAGAGTTATTTTTGGCAAGTTAATGTCATAACATGCATTTCTGAAAGAACGATACTTTCAAAACATTTTTAAATGTTCTGATGGAATATCTTTCTGTCACTCTCTGGCTATTCTCTATCACATTAGGTTACATTATTATTTCAGAACGCTTTTTTGGTTCTTCCCCCAGGGACTTTTTTTATTTGACTGGACTGGTTACGGAGACCCCTGTTTCCTCTGAGATATTAAGCCCAAGCCTAAATTTTTTTTTTCTTCCCTTTGTGCCTAGAAATTACCATCCTTTTCTACTGGTTCAGCAAATACTTTACTTCCTAAAGAATATATTTCCTTTTGTGATTAGATATGTTTTAGATGAAACTGAAGCTTTCAATATCCATTTGTACAAGATGGGGGTTGGAGATTCTCACTGGTGACCGGATTCGTTGATTTTGTAACCTGGCTGTGGCTAAAATCAGTGAACTATGCCTCTATCAATTACTGATAAAAAAAATAAAGGACAATAAAGTGGATTGTTGTCCCACAATCCGGTTACTTTGAGTGAAACCCTGAGGTGCTGCTGGATGATGAGGTTTGCGTGATGAGAAGCCGATCGTGGTAGGGTGCCCTTCAGATGCTGCAAAGCCCAGTGCACCTTTGCAAGTCTGTAGACTTTGTTTCAGGACAGTTTTATGTTTTTCGAGTACTGGATTGAATTAATCAGTTTATCAAAATTGATGACAGCGTCTGTGACTTATCTTACGTTCCTGCGTTTTCATGTTTCAAAACAATCACTGACAAGATATCTAAGAAACAGCGCGACCGACTTCTGGTGGGGATCTGAAGATACTAGCTGTGGTAATGTTCTTTGAAGCTGGATCTCTCGTTGTGATCTTTACAAGTGTTGAGAAGTTAAAAAATTAAAAACAGGAGAAGAGATAAAGGAGAAGACACAAATGATCCCAAGGCCCTTTGAAGTGGTGGATTCTGAGTTAGGCACAGACAGCTGCTATTTCTTTTACAAATCCACTCTCAATTGAGGAGAATGGTAAAGGGTAGAGGGGAGGAATTTAGCTGGGAATTGCCTATACCATGGGCTGATTCTTCAGCCCTTTCTATTCCCCCAAATATCCCGCGGTCTTCCTAAGTATCGATTTTTTTCTCTCTAAACCTCCCAGATAATTGAGGGGAAATGGAGTTCAGAATTTGGGTTTTCACAACAGCTGTCTGCATTGCCTGGAATCTAAACGCCAGTGGTGTCCTCTTCTTCGAGCTCTGGGATACAGGCATAAATTATGACTTCATTCAGCTGAGCACGTGTGGCCAGGATCCACCAGAAACTCTCCACAGCCCAATTTGTTGAGAGAAGCGTGGTCTCCTGTCTAGTTGTGGCGCACGGGCTCCATTGCACGTGGGCTCTGTTGTTGCAGCTGGCGGGCTCTCTAGTTGTGACACGTGGGTTCAGTTGCCCCGCGGCATGTGCGATCTTAGTTCCGTGACCAGGGATCGAACCGGCGTCCCCTGCATCGCAAGATGGATTCTTAACCACTGAACCACCAGGGAAGTTCCAATAACAGAATTTTAATTTGTCCCCTGTACAATGCTCAATTAATTGTATGGGACACCTCGGTTAGACTACAGTACCTAGTTATTTAATCAAACAGTCATCTAGGTGTTGCTGTGTGTAGATCATCTTGTGGGTGTGGTTAATACCTAAAAGCAGTTGATTTCAGTAAAGCATGTCACCTGCCATAATGTGGGTGAGCCTCATCTAATCAGTTGAAGCCTTAATTACAAAACCTGAGGTTTCCCAGAAGAGAAGGAATTCTGCCTCAAATCTGTAGTAGCAACTCCTGCCTGAGCTTCCAGCCTGCCACCCCACTCAGGGGCAGGAGCCCATTCCTTGAAATAGATGGCTTTAATCAACTTCACCAATACAGGCCAATGCACTTAACAGAGAACTTTGATACACCTTGGTAGCACGTGTATTTTATACTTTTCAGAGAACTTGGAATGACTTACAGTAAAATATACCTCATTGTCTGGCATATATGATCATACAAATGCACAGGTCAACTCAAAAAGAGATCTAACAACAACCCAGTATAAAAATAGACAGTGCATAGAGGAAGAGAGACCCAGACATAGACCATCTTATGTTGGAAACGCCATCCTTCTTATACCCACTCAAGAACCTTGCTGCCACTATGCCTCCACCGTGCCTACATCTTCTCCTTCTTCCTATCCTACCAGACATACCTGGCAACACATAAACATTCTCATGTTCATCCCATTTGCAAATCCTTAACCGCACTTTGGTCTCCTGCTGTGGCCCCACATCTTTGTGCCTGTAGCGTCAGTCTCCTGGAAGAGTTCTCCCCGTTCACTATCTCAAGTCCTCTCCTATCCTCTCTTGAATCCACTCCAATTGGTATATATACCCCACCACTCCATCCAGTTCCTCTGGCCAAGTTCACCGTTGGGCTCTCACTTGCTAAACCCAGAAGTTAACCCTCAAGCTTCATCCCACTCCACTGCCAGCGCTTGAGAAGCCCCATCTTGAAGCATTTGGAAAAGTAGCGAGGTTGGACTTTGTTGCAGGAAATGCTGGGAAGGAATGGAGGATTCCACAGACACCTCGAATCATGTGTTCCTCACACCCTATTCTCCCAACAGACAGACTGAGGAGGACGGGACTTAGTTTGTCTTAAGTTCAATGCCTTTCTGCCTACAAGGTAGGACAGATAAGATGCTTTCTGTTTCTAATTGTCATGGTCCTTCTAATCAGTTGCCAGATTGCTCAAATGTTAGAAAAATGAATCAAATGGCTTCTTTGGGATTCTGGAATAGAAAAAGGAGAGGAAGGGGGTCAGATTCTGGTGCAGTTTTGGACTGGAAGTTCTTGTGTTTGGTTTGTTTCTGTGGATGTCACTTACGCTCTCACATCTCTTTTTTTTTTTTCCCTTTGGACGTTCTTGTTTTATTGAGCTGTAAATAAATATAACATTCCTGGTGCCGAAGAATTTGGGGCAGCTGGTACCCCTATGAAGCGAGAGAGCGTCTTCTTGTGAAAGAATAATTAGTGCAAAACACTGTGAGTCATTGTAACATTCACGATCAAGGAAGAAATAAACGTATTATTTTGGACATAGGGGAATGCTAATTACTGAAGGTTAATTATGATTCTCAGAGATTATTCTGATGTGCAGTGAATAGAAACACAAGGAAAAGGACGTATAAGGACCACTCTCAATCTAAGCCTTCTTACACTCGCCTTGGGTGGGGCTGTCCTTTCTCCATCCTCCTTTCTGAGAATGAAAGAAGCGTTTTGCTAGAGCGAAGGCAGGGCAGAACACATACCAGTCACTTCCATGGTTCATGGCTCACTCCAGCACCCTGTAGGTCTACGTTCTATGCAAGCCATAGAAAACCAAGACATCTCAGAAACACAAATTTTCTCTGGAGTAGCAATGTCCCATAGATATGTCCTATGAACTACATGCATCATTTTACATTTTCCAGTAGCCACATTAAAGAGAGTAAAAAGAAACCAGTAGGATTAATTTTAAGACTTCCTTTAGTTTATCCCAGAGGTTCCAAAATGGTAACTTAACATGTAGTAGAGACAAAACTATTAATGAGATAGTTTGCATGCATTTGCTAAATATTTGGTATCCGGTGTGTATTTTACAGTGCATGCCAATTTGTGCAAGCCACATTCCAAGGACTCCATAGCCACACATGGTTACGGCTGCCATCTCCGAAATCACAGAAAGAGAGTCGGAACATTTCCGCCATCATTAATCATCCCTTCTCCTTTAACGGTCAGCCACACACAATCCCGAATGGTTATTAGACCTCCACTGCTGCCCCATCACGTCCATTGCCTCCTAGAAATACCACATAACGTCTCAAGCAGTGCGTGATCAAAACTCATCTGTATCTTTAGATCAGTGCTACAATTGGACACTCATTCCTCCACGTGGTTTTCAAGACTCAAAACGGTCTCCTCCTCGCTCCGCTGTTTTGTCTCTTCCCACACCATTGCCCCTTCCTTCTCTTCACTCTAGGTTCTCTAGACTAAATCTCCACTGCCCTGCACTTTGACTTCACATCTGCGGTGATGCTTTTGGTCTCTAGTGTGTATCTGGCTTCCGTTCTTGGTTGTGAGCTCCATGTTAATGTGCTCTGTGCCTGCGTTGTTCACTACCCAGCCAACCGCCACGCCTAGAAGGGGGCTCAAAACATAGCAGATCCAATACTCCCTCAACGGTGTTGAATTTGTATATGAAAAATGACATCTGCGGGTGAAACAGATGGTGCAAATGTATACTGTTGTTGTCTCTATATTTTTAAAAACGATGAACGAATGTCAAATTCCATCTATATCCTCATTACTGCTATAGAAATGAACCTACAGTATTTAAACAGCGATGTGGCTGACCTTTACGGCTAGTGAATAGGTTGGAACACACATGATTTACTTGATGGAGGCTTGAGTTTTATTCTTGATCGGCACCCTAGGTACGATTTGATGTGTAATGTATGCCTTTGGGCAGTTGGAAGGCCAGACACTCATCTGTGCTAAACCTCAAGTTTCCTGTGTATAAAGGGATGACTTTAGAATGATTCGGGGTCTTCAGTGGATACACCGGTCCTTCTTGCTCCTGGCAGAGATCACTGTTTGATCGTAGCGTTTAGTTTATCTGAGTCAAGAAGCGAATTCTTCTCGAGGTGGCACTCTGCTTATAGCCCCTACTAACCATCAATTGGCGGCAACACCCCATGGGATTAAACGGATTTCACACACTGGGTGTGATAGATAGAAATTGACAAAAATACGCATACTCAGCTGTTTTTCCATCTTAGAGATGGAGTCTTTGCATCTTCTGCTGGCCTCAGTGGCTTTATTCACCAATAGAAGGTTCTTGTAGCAAAGTGCTGAGACTTCCAGGGCTGGGTCGTAAGAAGCCATGTGGTTTCTGCTCAGACCACCTGGCACACTGGCTCTTGGGACCAACCTTCTTGGAACCCTGACACCAGAATACTTACCCCTGTCAGTAACCTCAGCTTGCACGCTCCGTTGACAGCCAACGTCAATTGCCAACCATGCAACTGCACCATCACGGGCAAGCCACCTACTTGAGCCCCTAAAGGATTCCATCCCTAACTTCTAGCTGACTAGAACCCAAGAGATCTCAAGAGAGAACTTTCCAGTTTGGCCCAGTCAATCCACAGAATCGTGAGAGAGAAATCACAAGCTATTGTTTTAACCTTCCCATTTTGGGCTGGTTTTTTACACAGCATTAGCTAAACCAGAAAAAAAAAAAAAGGAGACCAGAAGTGAGAAGCTGTTGTAACAAACACATAAAACAAAAACATATGGTATCGGCTTTGGGACTGGATGGTTGATAGAAGCTGGAAAGGTAAAGGGCTTGAAGGAAAGGGAGGAGAATTGGAGACTGGCCAAGTGGGTTGAGTCAAAAGAACCCTATGAAAGACGCACTTATTCAGACTCCTACAGGAAAAAAAAAAAAAAAGCTTTTAGCGCCTTACCATGTCACATAAAATATTTGTCTTTTCAAATAGAAAGATGGCTTCCCAATGAACATATTTATCATTAGTAGTTCCTAAGGACCATAGTAGTGAACATGAATTTCAGAGGTATATGTTATTTATAATCTCAGTCTAATATAATTTCCATTGTATAGCAAAAGGTCAGGGATGCAATTATAATAATAGATGCTTTTTACTTCTTCTTCTTATGCTTACATGTAAATTGTCAACACCAGTTTTTTTTAAAAATATTTATTTATTTAGGCTGTTCCGCATCTTAGCTGCGGCACGAGAACTCGCAGTTGCAGCACGCAAGTGGGATCCAGTTCCCCGAGCAGGGATCGAACCTGGGCCCCCTGCGTTGGGAACACGGATATTTACCCACTGCACCACCAGGGGAGTCCCAACACCATTTTTATTTTGACTTATAATCCATGCCTTTTCCATTGTTTGAGTCATATAGAGATTGATTTTTACATTATGAATTTTGCAAAACATATTCCCACAGAAAGTAACAATTTATAGAATATGCAGGTTCTAGCTGTCTTTCAGTTCAAAGTGAATTTCCAACTAGTTTTCCTTCATTTTTATTGCTGTGTGTCTGTCTACTTACTCTTTTGTTCTATTCATTCCCAACTATTTCTGAATGTTCTGGTAAAGTTGAAAAATACTCTTCAAATTCTTTTTGATCTCTCCCTGCCTAACAAGTATTTAAGTTACATATTTATCTCATTGTCTACTTACAGATACGTATTTCCATTTTCCGGCTCAAATTAGTCTAGAAAAACATCTGCATTTGAAGGATGAGACATATGTAAAGAAAGGGCATCTATGTCTTCTTGCAGAAAGTGTATTTCTTTTCATAAATATGTATTACTTTCCTATTTGACCATCTCAAACACATACACATGTGTGTTTGTAAATGATATGGATTTTGTATTATATATATGTGTATGTATATATACATATATATATATATATATATATGAAATACTGTTAACTTCTGCAAAATAATTACTCCATCAAAATGTCATTATATCCACATAATGTATCTTCTTCCCCCACAAGGAACACATCCTCTGTCCCAAATATCAAGCCATCCCCAGGGTCTAACAATCACTTGAAGCTCCTTCTGTTTCTGTAAAGGATTTCAAGTTTCCTGTCTTCAAGTTTTTCATGAGTTTGCATGCATCTGTGTACTTAGCTCTTTTGTTCAATTCATTCCCAACTATTCCTGATGTTCTTGTAAAGTTGAAAAATACTCTTCAAATTCTTTTTGGTCTCTCTCTGCCTAACAAGTATTTAAGAATTTTCATGTACCTCAGACCTGGAACACTTTGGAATCTTTCCCGTATCCCTCTGAATCCTTGCCTAATCCTGAATGAGATATATATATATATATCTATATATATGCTTTCGTTTAGCCTTAGAGATACTCTCCTAAATTTCAAATGATTTTTTTTCATGCTTACAAGTCACTCAGTCTTTCTGTCTCCTCATGTCTTACTGCGTTGCTGTGCTTCCTGGGCCTGGTTGAATTCTTTATCAACCATAGAAGCTCTACTTACTGATTTAATCCTCTATACACAATACTGTCATGCTCTCTTAGTTTTATTTTAGGGCATGCTCAGAGACTGTAAAAAAAATATCGGGGTTGTCTCATGGTATTCAGTGCTTACAAAAAGGATGAGTACATTTTTGAAAAATTATTTAAAAGGATTAAAGTAGATAAACAGATGTCTAATTGTCTAGGCAGTGGTTCCCAACCAGGGAAGTGTGTCAGTATCTGGAGACATTACTGGTTGCCACAGCTATAGATGGAAGAGGAGATGCTACTGACATTTAGAGGATAGAGGCCAGGGATGCAGCTAAACATCCTATATTGCCCAAGACAGCCCCCCTTGACAAGAAATTGCCCATCTCCAAAGGTCAGTGATGGCAAGGTTGAGGATTGATGATGGAGGACAATATGGATGAGTACAGAGTACAGCTAGGAACTGATTTTTACCTTACGTGGTTCATGCCCAATTTAAAAAATGATCATGGGAAGAAATGAACCTTTGGTTGTATGTTATTCACAAGTAATATTTTGCCCATGTGCTTCTGCAGTTTCTCTTTGGAGCACAGAGCTGGATATGGGGTAAGGTACTTTCCAGAATCTTCCATGTTAATGACAATATGGCGCCCACGAAATTCCCTGAGGACACAGCTTTCCTGATTCATCAAGAGTGCCATGACCCTGCAACCGTACATTTCTGTGTGTATGCTCTTGCGTGGTAACGTTAAATACCTCTTCACCCTCTCAGAACTCCCTTCCAAACCGGCTCGCTCCAGGCAGACCAACAAGGCATTCAGGCAGCCTACCTCCTTCTGCTGAGACCTTTGGCAAAATGAATCATATGGCTCTTTCCCTTTCCGAAGCAGATGCCCTTCTCTTTTATTCTGGGAGCTTGAGTCACGCCGTGCATCTGCTGTTTCCAGCGCCTTCGTAGTGGTCCTTCCTCAGAGTGGTTTCTTGTAAGGATTCTTGCTGACCTAACCCATCGGTCTCACTGCCGCCTCCAGTCTTGTCTATAAACCGTTGACTGCTACACTGGTCTTCTCACCGCATTGCCACGCTCTTTATGAGTTTCCCTTTGCCCTCGACGTGGCATTTATCGTTACTTACTCTGACTCCTGCATGTTGGACAGTGAAAAGAGATGCCCGGTAGTTACTCAAATCTGCCTCTAATAGGGATTTTGCCGATCACATCAAATGCTTGATGTGCAATTAGCATCGCCTTCAACCCGGTTTTCCAAAATAATTAGTCCTCCTACATTTAGAATGGAACATGAGTATTTGTACCAGTTTGGTTCATATTCCAACATTGCTGTCTTATTGGTTCCCTCAACTATTCCTCCACCTAAAGGTATTATTATTACCTTCATATTTCATGTGACAATAGAACGTTTCATAACCTGCCAGGAATTCTCACCTGGGAATCAACAAAACTAAGGATCTGACATCTGTCTTCTGGCTCCAAATTGTGCTTTGCGTGCTCTTTGCTATAATCCTACTAAAAATAACCCTCAAATAGAGCTCCAGTAGCGTTTCTCCTTTGGCGCCTTTCTTCTTTCAGACCAGAGGGCTTTCCAAGGTTGGGGTGATCCATTGATGTGAGTCTCTTTCTAATGGATGTGCTTTACTCCTTTGTGTCTTGATGTGAACGGGGCACCGTCAGGGTCCTCTTGGGTGGCGGGGTGAGGTCAGCTGCAAAATGAGAACATAAAGCAGCCCACTGGTTCGTTCACAGCCAAGGATATCTAATTGTCTCAAGGGTTTCGGAACGTTATCCCTCTGAGCATTCTGCAGAAGTTAGGGAAGCCTCCTCTCTCGGTTAGACTGACAACGAGTGACTCTTGGGCTTGGAACAAAACAGATTTCGTGGGCAAATCAGATGGTCTGAACTCCTCTTGTTCACTCAAGACTGGGGGGTGATGTTGAAGGTGGGGTGCCCCCAAACTAGGTGGGTTTCCTCATTGAACTTCTGGGTCACCTCCGTCAAGTAGAGAAGATAAGGAATCAATGCGTTTATAACCTTCATTGTCAGAGAAGGTGCCTACAAATGCATTTTCCTCTCAAATCCCCCTGTCCTGTTTGAGTCCCTGTGGATATTATCTGGGGATTACCAGTTAGGCATCTAGTAATGAGACAGTTCTATCCCTAAACAATTATGGCAAGCTGCCAATATTCGTGTTATATCTTACTGGGAAGGCATAGTGACTTAGTAAGAATTGATAATCCTGTATGTTTAAATTCTCTACCTTTGAAGGAAAAGTCATCACCCACTGGGTACTGAGAGTCTCAGACTCCATGCATATATATTTCTGAGCATTTCCACGTTTGTTTCTCCAAATCCCATCCTTTGCAACTTCAAGGTCATCTTTGGGCTAACCTCTGCTTGCATCTCCCTGTATCCATTTCCTAGGGCTGCTGTGACAAAAAGCCCCACACTCCATGGCTTCAAACAACACGCATTTGTTATCTCCCAGTTCTGTAGACCAGAAGCACCAGTGGTTGGCTGGTTTCTCTACATTAAGCGTCACCAAGCTTAAATCAGTGTGTGCACTGGGCTGGGTTCCTTACTTGTGACTCTGTGGGACAAATCGACTTCCAGGAACATCTGGCTTTTTGGCTGAATTCCGTTTCCTGTGGTTAAGACGCTCATTTCCTTGACGGCTTCTGGCCGAGGGTCTTTCTCAGTTTCTTGAGGACCTCACCATTTCCTACATCCTGGACCCCTTCCTCTTTCTCTGAAGCCACAATGGCGGCATCGAATGGTTTGAATCACTCTGACGGCCCTTCTGCCTCTTCTGTCCTTGCCCGTCTTCCCTGGCATCACTCTGACGGATGGTCCTACCTCTGTCTCCTGCTTTTAAAAGTCATGTAATTGCATTGGACCCACTTAGATATGCCAGGGTAGTTTGCTTATCAACTGCCTAGTGCCCTTAATTACATTTGCAGAGACCCTTCACAACAGCCCCTAGATTCATGTTTGATTGAATAACCGGGGGAGGGGGGCAAGAGTCTTGGGAGGGCGTCTTTACGGTTCTGCTTACCACGTTCCCCTATATAAACAAATGTTGACATTGCTTGAAATGCCTTTGGCACTGACTTAGGGCACCCACCAGACTAGCCTGGACGCTTCTCACTCTGAGGGATCTCCGAGAAGAGCCCAATTGAGGAAAGTACGGCCATATTTTTATGCATTGACCCAGTCGAAATAATAATCCTCAGAGGGCACTGCCTACAGTCACGGGACAGTTGTTCTCCATGCTTTTCTGTTGTGACTGGACACCATCCCAATTGTTTCTGCCTTCTTATTTAAAAGACTCAAAAATCCTTTTCACCCCTTAACTTTGTGGTCTCTTTACTGTCTTTTTCTCAAAATTCTGCTCCCTGAAATCAACTGACTCCAACGATATGGTGGTGATGATTTAAATATTTCTGTTTAGGGGACGATTTTCACCTCATCTTGAAGCGACTTGGTAACAGAGGGTCCTTGAATTCCCACCTTGTTTCCTCTTTTCCTTTGGATCATCCCAGGTTACAGCTTCTCCCTCGTCAGTTCTCAGCAGTGAATCCAAAGGTGGCTACATTTTCATCAGTCAGCCATTTGGTGACCTTTGCATTTTTAATCAGCTTGCAGTCACATCAAAGAACAAGGCAAGCCCTTGGGAGATCACCCTGTTCTTTGGAAGTCTTCTGTTCTTAGGAAGACAGTTGCACTGCCTTTTTTCTCAGTCTCTGCCCCAGATGTCTGTGCTGTTAATATTTACCGTGTTTCCTCACTGCAACTCAGAGTCAGTGCCCCGTTATCTTGCATCTGTACGCTTACCTATTTTATTCACAGTCATTTTGCAACCTGAGACAGCTCTGTAAGGACAGCTAATTGTAAAATTCTATCCGACCTACCCAAGTTCTCTGATATTTGTTTTTCCTTATATTTCCTCTGCCAGTTTGGGTTCTTAGGTTATTCTGGTACATTTGATGCAATTTCTTAGGAAATGGAGCTCTGGGTGGGAAATGGTCTTTCTTCACCTCTCATGACTAATAATACATGTTAGCGTAACATCCAGACCAACATTTTATCTTTGGATCTGAGATTTCCATCGCCTTGTGCCATCTCAGACTTTGAAAGTAAGAGCCTGGCTTTGTCGATCTAGTCCTTACGTTTTAACAGCTTCTCCAGGGCCAGGGTAGCTTATAATGGAGTCATGGAAGAAAGGTAGTTTAAAGTAATTTCTGATTGCAGATCTCATTTTGCTCAGCTCTACAAAAAATTGTTTTTCCTAGAACATAGAACCAAGCAGTGCCACTGTGTTACATATTCCTCGTCGTCTCTTGAACGTTAATGGAAAAACTCTGCAGCACCAAATCTTCACAAGGATGTTATTCTACCATTTCGTCCCGTTTATTAACAGTACAATAGCTGTTAAGCCATTTTACTAAAGGCAACAAAATTAGCTTCTTACCAGACAGTAAATTGAAGACAAACTCTAAGAAAGGGTTTGACTCATCTATTAGCCCTCAATCCTCTCAAATTGCGGTTCAATTAAGAGATATGGGAACATATGTATATGTATAAGTGATTCACTTTGTTATAAAGCAGAAACTAACACACCAGTGTAAAGCAATTATACCCTCCCCCCAAAAAAAGAATTAGCCTAAAATAGACATTTTAATAAAAATGTGGTTATAAGATATGGAAGTGACTTTTA
This sequence comes from Aethalodelphis obliquidens, assembly GCF_003676395.1. Lineage (NCBI taxonomy): Eukaryota > Metazoa > Chordata > Mammalia > Artiodactyla > Delphinidae > Aethalodelphis > Aethalodelphis obliquidens. Next base: position 3,595,919 of record NW_020838035.1, on the reverse strand, counting down.
CATCTGCCCCTGGTATAAGAGAGTCAAATAAATTTAAAATAAAGTTATAGGGCTTCCCTGGTGGCTCAGTGGTTGAGGGTTCGCCTGCCGATGCAGGGGACATGGGTTCGTGCCCCGGTCCGGGAGGATCCCACGTGCCGCGGAGCGGCTGGGCCCGTGAGCCATGGCCGCTGGGCCTGAGCTTCCGGAGCCTGTGCTCCGCAGCGGGAGAGGCCACAACAGTGAGAGGCCCGCGTAATGCAAAAAAAAAATAAAATAAAATAAAGTTATAGGGGCTGATTGAATCCCTGAAAAGTATGGCTTCATTTCCACAAATGAGTATAAGAAAAAGTTATTTTTCTTACACGAAATGCAGCCTGGAATAGAAGAAATGTAAGAGAAACAACGTATTTTGGTGTATTAAACACTGCAGCAGTGTGGTCTCGGCGCCCTGCAGCTGGCTGAGCCAGGGAAAGTGATGAGGTGACATTTTGGATTTTTCCCCACATACTTGCTCGTTCTCTTCCATCTGTGGCCTTCAGAGCTATCTTACCAGGGCAGCCAATGCAGGTGTCCAGGGAAGACTTGAAAAAGTCAGCATCTAAGCAGAAAGAGCCTCCAGGTACTTAAAAATAAGAGGGCTTGCCGATATACCACATCCTATATGTTTCGTGTTGCTAAGTCAACCCAACTATTTTAGATGTTTCTTCTGACATTTTTTTTTTCCTCGTGTTATTTTAATTTTGGAACGTCACTGGGAACTGAGCACACCACAGGGCATCCTTATCACTTGCATCATTATGACTGAAAATCCTAATTAGCAAAACGCACGGAAAAGGGGAAAACTTAACAACCGATGCATATTTGTATGAGCCTGAAATATTGAAAGAGATCAAGCATATGATAATTAAGCATGGTAGGGGAAAGGTTATTTTTAAAAGTAAGGTTTTTGGGGTTTATTTTTGGAGCAGAAGCGGTATCAGGAAAGGGATGTTCTGTAAATATAGTAATTTAGCCAGTTGACTTGATGACATAAGGATGTTCTGACCTATTTGTAGCTAAGAGCAAATTGAGCCTCTTCCTAGACCAGGCCATTGGGAGCTACAGAGATTGTGTGTGTGAGTGTGTGTGTGTGCGTGCACGCGCACACGCATGAATAACCCATCACGGTGGTCAGATTTTTCACAATATTCCTATTGTAAATATTTTGGCACTCCTCCCTCTACATATTTACACACTTACATAAAGTATTTCCGAACTTTCCCTTCCTCTGGGTGCAGTGTTTTGCAAATTTCCTCTCGAGTCCTGCAGCTCCCCTGAGTTCCTCAACCTGCCCTTCCCGTTGCTGCTCCCTTCCTGCACATGCAGTAGCAGTAAACCAAGCTGGAACACTTATGTTGTGACACCCTGGAATCCCGGAACAGAAGTTTCCTGGGAGGACTTCAGAGGTTTGGAGACATCCTGCCCGCTAGAAATAAGGGCCGAACGAGGCGGTCTTTAGCAAAGGACCTAAACGGCACTTAGAAACATCCTTCTACATATTTTCAGATAAATCCTGATACCAGGACACTGAAAATGCATTTATAAATTTATGAATTATACATTTCTCTTCCCATTGACCTATGACCAGTTTATGTTAGCAGAGCACTTGAAACCCAAATGATGTCTTTGAGTACAGAAAAGGTCATTTAGTAGCATTGCATCCTGTCCATAAATGACCAAACGACTGAGTGAACAAATCAGTTGTATATGCATGTGTGCCTGTACATATGTATAGATACTCACATATACTCATTTGTACATCTTGTTTATATATCTAGACAGAATGTAGGCACACGTGCCATTACATAGACATGCAGAAAGGTAAAATATATTGAGTTTGTGTTGAGGGTGGTGGAAAGTTCTAGAAGTAGTTAGGGGTGATAGTTGCACAACATTGTGAAAGTATTTAATGCCACTGAATTGTACCTTTAAAATGGTTAAAATGGCAGATTTTCTGCTATAGATATTTTACCACAATAAAAAATATACTGAGTTTGAATTTGCATCTGCAAAAATCCAAACTCATATGTGAAACCTCCCCCTAAACTAAATGCAGGTTATTGACCCGACCTCTAACCTTTGACACTTAACTCTAACTCCTCCCATTGGAAATTTGACCTTTGACTCTTGACCCCTGATCTGAACACTGAAACTTGACCAGAACCCACATCTGAACTTGAAACCTAACACCAACCCTCACCAGCTCAGGACATTGAACCCTTGATTCCTGACCTTTGAGTTGACCCATGACCCCAAACAGTGAATGTGGACCTAAAGCTAAGCCCTCAGCCAAACCCTAAATGGAAGATGATTATGAATCCTAATTCTGCCCAAACTTGATCATGAATCCAAACCTGAACAAAAACCCAAAACCAAACCAAACCCCTAACTTTCATGTAAACCTTTGAATTGACCCTTGACCCATGACCAAAACCCTTGACAACTGACCCTTGAGTCAAACACCAAACCCAACCTTCAAAGAGAGACTCTGACCCCATGGCCTTTGATCCTAGTCATGACCTTTAACCTCTGCCCGTAACGCAAAAGACGATTCTTTGATATTAACACTGACCTCTGGCCCTGACTCATCATCCAAACACAGATCTAGCCTTGCCCTAATCTGAACCTGAATCCATATTCAAAACACATCCTAACCCTGGACATTTGATATTCAACCCTTTACCTTCTCCCCCTTGACTCTTGACTTTGAACCATTAACCTGTACAGAAATCCAAACCTGTTCTGAAAACCTTCTTCTCACCTGAATCTTAACCCAAACCCAAACATGAACCCCAACCCTGACCCAAAAACCACACATCTGAACGCCGAACCCATCCCTAACCCTGACATGGGCAGATGAGTGTCTGGGTCCTGGAGGGTGGATATGGGATTTGCAGACTTGCAGCCCTACAGATACCACAGACTCGGACAGACTCTTACGTGCAGCTTTGGAAAAAGGTTCAACTACTAGAGAACCAGGTGTTAAAGGTTCATGGTCGGGGCTTCCCTGGTGGCACAGTGGTTGGGAGTCCACCTGCTGATGCAGGGGACACGGGTTCATGCCCCAGTCCGGGAGGATCCCACATGCCGTGGAGCGGCTGGGCCCGTGAGCCATGGCCACTGAGCCTGCGCGTCCGGAGCCTGTGCTCCGCAACGGGAGAGGCCACAACAGTGAGAGGCCCACGTACTGCAAAAAAAAAAACAAAGGTTCATGGTCAACCTCTGTTGGTACAGAATTCAAGGTGAAATAGACATGGCTTCACCTGTGATCTTCCCAATTACATACTTGTGTAATTGTGTGATGGAGAGATAGTTGTGGATGTTCACATCCCTGAAAATCCATTCTTTCAACAAATATTTATTGAGTACCAGAGGTACGACCTGGATACAGCCAGGAGCACAAGTGACCGAGATGCGTGGCCCAGCAGAATGGACATTTTTGTAGTGGACATAGTTAACACTCACTCAAATCCAAGCTTCACTCTACATTGAAGTCCGAACCCCTGACCAAACATTTCTGCCAGTTTCTTACAGAGCATGGATGGGGGCTCCAGAAATAACATGTTTATTTCTGGAGCCAATTTTCTCTACTTCTATATATGGATGGTTTATTTTCCACTTTGGGTACCAACATGAAAAACTCAACTACTTCTCAGTTTATACAGAAATCCACTCATCTGTGTGTGTGTGTCACTTGGTATTTATTAGGTTTAACTTAGGATTTGAGGAGAAACTGAGAACATTTTATCATAATAATGGGAAGATAAACCTTTCAAGTGGAATATCTCCTGGCCCTTTTGATAACTACCTTTCGGGCATCCTACCACGGGAGATTTTTTTCTGGATGTTTCAACTCATCAAACTGGCCGATTTGCTGAAGCATATATATGATCTATCCTTCTTTTGGAAGTCACCCTCTGCCATTCATGATTTAGGCAAGAATACAGTGTTAAGTCCCTTCTCTCCCTAAGATGAGTTTTGCTTCTCTGCGTCAAAATAATAATAAAGTTATGCCTTTATTAAGATAGTTCTGCATACACAACGGAATCCTCTTAGAAGGTGTATCATCTGTCTTAACTATTCTTGCCATCTGAATACTTCTTATTTGCCAATTCCAGGAGCCCAGTCAATAGGTCAGAATTTCCAGGAGGTTTAGTCTGGGACTTTCTTGCACAAACATCCCAGGTGTTCAGCTGTGTCTGGAAACCGCTGGTAAAATTTATAATAAGTAATAAATTCTCCAGACGTGTCAACTGAAAATGGTAGAACATTAGTTTTTCTAAAAAGTTGTACTGAATGCCTTCATAAATACTAATTGAGACTTAATGAAGATTCCCTTTTTCTAGTTACTGAGAGACAGCATTTGCCAGAAGACAGGGAAGAATTAGAACATCATTTTCTTCATTCCAGATAAACCATTGTTTAAACTTAAAGCCACTGGCTTCTCTGGATGAGAAAATTTAAGGTTGGTGATTATACTGATTGTTGCACAGCTGAATTTGACCTGCAATACAAAAAGGATTTATCTTTTTTTTTTTTTTTTTAATACCTCTAGCTGCTTCATGGAGTCCTGGAACCAGCTTTTTAAGACAATTTTCATCTTTTTTTTTTCTTTTCTATTATTAGAGAAGGTTTCATCCATGGGCATGAATAATTAAACAAACATCTTTGTACACACCACCTTAAATAAACTTAGAACTCAGTGAAGATTTTCGGATACATCCCTTTCCCCTTCTAAACTGTATCCCTTTGGCCCTACTAGGAGAGTGATAACCTGTCTGAATCTTGTTTATCATTTCCTTCTATTGCTACGTTTTACTTACACAAAATCGTCACTACCAGCATGACCCTATTCATATGCAAAGTGGAGACTGTTTTCGATAAATTGGATCATTGTATATTAATCTTCACCTGGCATTTTTCATGGAACGCCATGTTTTTGGTGTTCAGCCAGGGTGATGGTTGAAGCTGTAGCTCACTTATGCTTACTGATGACACAGAATTCCCTCATATACTTACCTCCTCATATATTTCACTCGTTTTCTGAAACTGGAAATTTATTCCAGATTGTACTTTTGTAAACAGGGCAACTATAATATTTCGTGCATACCTCTTGTTGAAATACTGTAGAAATGTCTTTATGGATAAATCGATTTACTGTATGTGCTGTATTATATTTGCATATTTTAAATGTCAAAAACTCTTTAAATGGTTGGGCACATTTGTCCACCCAAGAACAGTATATGAGTTTCCATTGTTCTTTATCTTCAGTAGACTAGGTATTGTCTAAGTTTTATTTTGCTTTTCTAATCTTGTGACTGTAAACTTCTATATCTTTTTCAAGGTTTCATTTACATACAAAATCCACTGATTTTTCAGTGTACATTTCCATGAGCTTTGAAAAATTTTGGACAGTTTTTTTTTTGTTGTTTTTTGTTTTGCGGTACGCGGGCCTCTCACTGTCGTGGCCTCTCCCGTTGCGGAGCACAGGCTAGGGACACGCAGGCTTAGCGGCCATGGCTCACGGACCCAGCCGCTCCGCGGCATGTGGGATCTTCCCGGACCAGGGCACGAACCCGTATCCCTTGCATCGGCAGGCGGACTCTCAACCACTGCACCACCAGGGAAGCCCTTGGACAATTTTTAAATAAAGTTTTTTGACCAAAAATTTTAACAAGTAGTTTTATAGTTTCTCCCTTTAGAGCTTCCAAAGCTGTATAGTTTCTTTTATATCAATATTTTCTAACTTTGGCAATGACATCTTAAAATAATATTTTTCCCCTAAACTCTGTTAGTGATACATAAAAATAATATTGACTTTTGTATATTATACTTTAGATGTATTGTCATATGTTATCATTAGTCTTAATAATTTTTAAATTGTTGCACTTCATATGTATTAGAGAACATTATCTCTCTATAATATTGTAATAATATCGAGAATCTTCATTTTGTATCACACTTTTTGTTTGTTTTTCTTACAGAGCTGACTAGGGCATCTGAATATAAGGTTGAATAGAAATGAGACTGGGTATCTTTGACTTCTGTCTTTTGGGGAAAAGCTTCTAATGTATCATTATGTGCAATATTTGGAGTAGGATATTGATCAGTGACCTTTTTCAGATTAAGCAATGTTTATTTCTCTTTCTTAATTTGATAAGAGGTTTGTAAATTCATAAATCTGTTTCACTGACGCATTTTCTTCATCTCTTAAGATTATCTTTGCTTTCTCTTTAACCTGTTCATGCAGTAATCATAATGCAGTAATATAACCAAATGTATTTATTTAGTCTACTGAGATTTCTACATTGGTCTGTTCCTATAATTATGTCTCATGTAGAAGACAGTTCTCTGTAGACCGTGTGTGTGTGTGTGTGTCTGTGTTTGGTAACTGCTTCAATATTCGTGTTTATAGTTATATTTTTGCCTTTAACATTAAATTCCCTTTAGGGGAATAAACCCAACCATTACTGCATGCTGTAATTGTAGATTTGCTGAGACCTGAGGCCAGGTCCAAGTCTGTGTGTTTCTTTTTTTTTTTTAATTTTTACTGGAGTAGAGTTGATTTACAATGTGAGATTCGTTTCAGGTGTACAGCAAAGTGAGTCAGTTATAAATATATGTATATCCACTCTTTTTTAGATTCTTTTCCTGTATAGGCCATAACAGAGTATTGAGTGGAGTTCCCTGTGCAGGTTCATAGTAGTTACCTATTTTGTGTGTCTCTTTAAGAGTTTAACATACAGTAAATGATTGATGATCCCTTTGGTGAAGTAAATACCTATTGGGAAGAGCTTCTCATTCAAAATTTAGCTTTAAACTCTCTGGGAAAAGCAGTGCCGGGAAAAGGCAGCTTCAGTTGCTTGCTTTCCACCAGCCCTGGGAGTGCAGATGGGTAGGACGTAAAAGAGGACACACCCACACGTGGCCGTAAGTGGCTGGTGGACCTTCCTGTTTTTAATAAGTTTCTCAATCCAGCCCAGCTTTTCTCTGTCCTCACAGGGTCCCACTACCTGATTGCTGTTCAAGGTTTCTTTGTCATGTGGGGAAGAGGAGAAGGGATGGGGAATTAGACAGGGGTTAGCTCACAGCATCGATGGGGCGAGACAGGAGTCAGCCTCAGACCTTCCTCCCACCTGACCTCTTTCTGTTACAGTGTCTTCTCTCTGCCAGAAATTGCACCCAATCCCACCCGCCATTCATAGGGTATCACCAACCTCTTTTCTCTCCAGGGTGGCTTACACGTTGCTGACTTTGTTGTTATTGTATTACTCTTTCAGCCAATTCATGCTTTGTCTTAACTTCTGTCACTCCTCAAAAGTAGACTTTTGGGGAGAAAGCATCATCCCATGCTATTCAATATCTCACAAGGAGGAGAAATGTCTTCTTATTTTATCATGATTTTTCCTGTCTTGTGTCTATTAAAGGAAGGAGTCAAAACCCTCCAAACAAATCTGCACCCTTCTCCCCAAGGAGTTTTGAGTAGCATGGAGTGAAACATGATGAAATGTTTCCCTGACAGGGAGCTCCTTTCATCCCTGTAGACCTAATGGGTTGTAGTTAGTTAATACACATCAGTGTAGAAGATTACCCAGAAAATGAACTGTGCATTCTTATTATTTATTCACTTGTCAAAAACTTCCTAGAGGGCTTTGATCTGTTTCTCAAAGGAATCCCACCATGCCATGGATGGTTTCTAAATGCTCAGGTCTAGAATTTCACATATCATAGCTATGAGTACAGATACAAACCTGTTTATTTATTCGTAATGACAGTTATGCAGTTTTGACAATCAAGGGAGCATACGTTAAAATCAGCTGGTATATTTTTGATGGCCGTATGATTTTTCTTTCTTGAAGTATAGTTGTTCTGCAATGTTGTGTGTTACAGGTGTGCAATATAGTGATTCACAATTTTAATAGTTTTTCTCCATTTATAGTTATTGTGAAATAGTGGCTGTGGTCCCCATGCTGTACAGTACATCCGTGCAGCTTATTTTATACCTAATAGTCTGTACCTCTTAATTCCCTACCCCTACCTTAACCCTCTCCCCTTCCCTCTCCCCCCTGGTAATCGCTAGCTTGTTCTCTGTATCTGTGTTTGCTTCTTATTTGTTATATTCACTAGTTTGCTGTATTTTTTAGATTCCGTATATAAGTGATACCATACAGTACTTGTCTTTGTCTGACTTATTTCACTTAGCAAAATGCCATGATTTTTTTAACAAACGGCTTGTGCTGAACTCTAGAGGGCATACTTGTCCCATTCTGTCTCCTTCCCTGCTTGCCACCCCCCCCAAAAAAATAACAACTATAGGAAACCATTGGTTTGTGGGGAAATATGTAACTTCTTTCCATATGAAAGGGCAAAAAAATATAACATCCCTTGAGTTTGGATTGGAATGATGGAGCATTTCCTGAAATGAGTGTGTAGCCCCTCATGATGGGTAGGTCATTGAGCTGGAAGTTTGAAGAAATTTGCCAAAATAGGAAAAGGAAAAGGTAAAACAGTAGGACCAAGGACCTTGGAATACATCAGAAAATACAGCAAAGGAGGCGGTAGGGCAATTGAAAAGGTGACCAGTGTGTTTGGAGCAAATTCTTTTTATCTTGCCATCTGGATGAAACCAGTATTCCTGGATTGTCGAATATTTCTTCTTTACAGAGATGGTTCCTTCACAGCTCGATCCCATAGACCTCATACAAGTGTCTAGACGTAGACTCCCAAAGACAAATGTCAGATTCAGATGGTATCATCTGGAGGAGGGCATTAATTTTGTATCCTGCTACTTTACCAAATTCATTGATTAGCTCTACTAGTTTTCTGGTAATGTTTTTTTAAATTGAAGTATAGTTGATGTACAGTGTTGTGCTAATTTCTCCTATATAGCAAAGTGACTCAGTTATACACATATATACGTTCTTTTTTTTTTTTAACATCTTTATTGGAGTATAATTGCTTTACAATGGTGTCTTAGTTTATGCTTTATAAAAAAGTGCATCAGTTATACATACACATATGTTCCCATATCTCCTCCCTCTTGCGTCTTCCTCCCTCCCATTCTCCCTATCCCACCCATCCAGGTGGTCACAAAGCCCCGAGCTGATCTCCCTGTGCTATGCGGCTGCTTCCCACTAGCTATCTATTTTACGTTTGGTAGTGTATCTATGTCCATGCCACTCTCTCACTTCGTCACAGCTTACCCTTCCCCCTCCCCACATCCTCAAGTTCATTCTCTAGTGGTCTGTGTCTTTATTCCCGTCTTACCCCTAGGTTCTTCATGACATTTTTTTTTCCTTAGATTCCATATATATGTGTTAGCGTACAGTATTTGTCTTTCTCTTTCTGACTTACTTCACTCTGTATGACAGACTCTAGGACCATCCACCTCACTACAAATAACTCAATTTCATTTCTTTTTATAGCTGAGTAATATTCCATTGTATATATGTGCCACATCTTCTTTATCCATTCATCCAATGATGGACACTTAGGTTGTTTCCATCTCCTGGCTATTGTAAATAGAGCTGCAGTGAACATTTTGGTACATGAGTCTTTTTGAATTATGGTTTTTTCAGGGTATATGCCCAGTAGTGGGATTGCTGGGTCATATGGTACTTCTATTTGTAGTTTTTTAAGGAACCTCCATACTGTTCTCCATAGTGGCTGAACCAATTCACATTCCCACCAGCAGTGCAGGAGTGTTCCCTTTTCTCCACACCCTCTCCAGCATTTATTGTTTCTAGATTTTTTGATGATGGCCATTCTGACTGGTGATGATATCTCATTGTAGTTTTGATTTGCATTTCTCTAATGATTAATGATGTTGAGCATTCTTTCATGTGTTTGTTGGCAGTCTCTATATCTTCTTTGGAGAAATATCTGTTTAGGTCTTCTGCCCATTTTTGTATTGGGTTGTTTGTTTTTTTTTGTTATTGAGCTGCATGAGCTGCTTGTAAATTTTGGAAATTAATCCTTTGTCAGTTGCTTCATTTGCAAATATTTTCTCCCATTCTGAGGGTTGTCTTTTGGTCTTGATTATGGTTTCCTTTGCTGTGCAAAAGCTTTGCAGTTTCATTAGGTCCCATTTGTTTATTTTTGTTTTTATTTCCATTTCTCTAGGAGGTGGGTCAAAAAGGATCTTGCTGTGATTTATGTCCTAGAGTGTTCTGCCTATGTTTTCCTCTAACAGTTTGATAGTTTCTGGCCTTACATTTAGGTCTTTAATCCATTTTGAGCTTATTTTTGTGTATGGTGTTAGGGAGTGTTCTAATCTCATGCTTTTACATGTACCTGCCCAGTTTTCCCAGCACCACTTATTGAAGAGGCTGTCCTTTCTCCACTGCACATTCCTGCCTCCTTTATCAAAGATAAGGTGACCGTATGTGCGTGGGTTTATCTCTGGGATTTCTATCCTGTTCCATTGATCCATCTTTCTGTTTTTGTGCCATTACCATACTGTCTTGATTACTGTAGCTTTGTAGTATAGTCTGAAGTCAGGGAGCCTGATTCCTCCAGCCCCGTTTTTCGTTCTCAAGATTGCTTTGGCATTTCGGGGTCTTTTATGTTTCCATACAAATTGTGAAATTTTTTGTTCCAGTTCTATGAAAAATGCCAGTGGTAGTTTGATAGGGATTGCATTGAATCTATAGATTGCTTTGGGTGGTAGAGTGATTTTCACAATGTTGATTCTTCCAATCCAAGAACATGGTATATCTCTCCATCTATTTGTATCATCTTTAATGTCTTTCATCAGTGTCTTATAATTTTCTGCATACAGGTCTTTTGTCTCCTTAGGTAGGTTTATTCCTAGATATTTTATTCTTTTTGCTGCAGTGGTAAATGGGAGTGTTTTCTTGATTTCACTTTCATATTTTTCATCATTAGTGTATAGGCATGCCAGAGATTTCTGTGCATTAATTTTGTATCCTGCTACTTTACCAAATTCATTGATTAGTTCTAGTAGTTTTCTGGTAGCATCTTTAGGATTCTCTATGTATAGTATCATGTCATCTGCAAACAGTGACAGCTTTACTTCTTCTTTTCCAATTTGGATTCCTTTTATTTCCTTTTCTTCTCTGATTGCTGTGGCTTAAACTTCGAAAACTATGTTGAATAAGAGTGGTGAGAGTGGGCAACCTTGTCTTGTTCCTGATCTTAGTGGGAATGCTTTCAGTTTTTCACCATTGAGGACGATGTTGGCTGTGGGTTTGTCATATATGGCCTTTATCATGTTGAGGAAAGTTCCCTCTATGCCTACTTTCTGCAGGGTTTTTATCATAAATGGGTGTTGAATTTTGTCGAAAGCTTTCTCTGCGTCTATTGAAATGACCATATGGTTTTTCTCCTTCAGTTTGTTGATATGGTGTATCACATTGATTGATTTGCATATGTTGAAGAATCCTTGCATTCCTGGAATAAACCCCACTTGATCATGGTATATGATCCTTTTAATGTGCTGTTGGATTCTGTTTGCTAGTATTTTGTTGAGGATTTTTGCATCTGTGTTCATCAGTGATATTGGCCTGTAGTCTTCTTTCTTTGTGACATCCTTGTCTGGTTTTGGTGTCAGGGTGATGGTGGCCTTGTAGAATGAGTTTGGGAGTGTTCCTCCCTCTGCTATATTTTGGAAGAGTTTGAGAAGGATAGGTGTTAGCTCTTCTCTAAATGTTTGATAGAATTCGCCTGTGAAGCCATCTGGTCCTGGGCTTTTCTTTGTTGGAAGATTTTATATCACAGTTTCAATTTCAGTGCTTGTGATTGGTCTGTTCATATTTTCTATTTCTTCCTGATTCAGTCTTGGCAGGTTGTTCATTTCTAAGAATTTGTCCATTTCTTGCAGGTTTTCCATTTTATTGGCATAGAGTTGCTTGTAGTAATCTCTCATGGTCTTTTGTATTTCTGCAGTGTTAGTTGTTACTTCTCCTTTTTCATTTCTAATTCTATTGATTTGAGTCTTCTCCCTTCCTTTCTTGATGAGTCTGGCTAATGGTTTATCAATTTTGTTTATCTTCTCAAAGAACCAGCTTTTAGTTTTATTGATCTTTGCTATTGTTTCCTTCATTTCTTTGTCATTTATTTCTGATCTGATCTTTATGATTTCTTTCCTTCTGCTAACTTTGGGGTGTTTTTGTTCTTTCTCTAATTGCTTTAGGTGCAAGGTTAGGTTGTTTATTCGAGATGTTTCCTGTTTCTTAAGGTAGGATTGTACTGCTATAAACTTCCCTCTTAGAACTGCTTTTGCTGCGTCCCGTAGGTTTTGGGTCGTCGTGTCTCCATTGTCATTAGTTTCTAGGTATTTTTTTATTTCCTCTTTGATTTCTTCCGTGATCACTTCGTTATTAAGTAGTGTACTGTTTAGCCTCCATGTGTTTGTATTTTTTGCAGATCTTTTCCTATAATTGATATCTAGTCTCATAGCATTGTGGTCAGAAAAGATACTTGATACAAGTTCAATTTTCTTAAATTTACCAAGGCTTGATTTGTGACCCGAGGTATGATCTATCCTGGAGAATGTTCCATGAGCACTTGAGAAGAAAGTGTATTCTGTTGTTTTTGGATTGAATGTCCTATAAATATCAATTAAGTACATTTTGTTTAATGTATCATTTAAAGCTTGTGTTTCCTTATTTATTTTCATTTTGGATAATCTGTCCATTGGTGAAAGTGGGGTGTCAAAGTCCCCTACTATGAATGTGTTACTGTCGATTTCCCCTTTTATGGCTGTTAGTATTTGCCTTATGTATTGAGGTGCTCCTATGTTGGGTGTATAAATATTTACAATTGTTATATCTTCTTCTTGGATTGATCCCATGATCATTATGTAGTGTCCTTCTTTGTCTCTTCTAATATTCTTTATTTTAAAGTCTATTTTGTCTGATATGCGAATTGCTACTCCAGCTTTCTTTTGGTTTCCATTTGCATGAAATATCATTTTCCATCCCCTTACTTTCAGTCTGTATGTGTCTCTAGGTCTGAAATGGGTCTCTTGTAGACAGCAAATATATGGGTCTTGTTTTTGTATCCAGTCAGCCAATCTGTGTCTTTTGGTGGGAGCATTTAGTCCATTTACATTTAAGGTAATTATCGATATGTATGTTCCTATTCCCATTTGCTAAATTGTTTTGGGTTCGTTATTGTAGGTCTTTTCCTTCTCTTGTGTTTCTTGCCTAGAGAAGTTCCTTTAGCATTTGTTGTAAAGCTGGTTTGGTGGTGCTGAACTCTCTCAGCTTTTGCTTGTCTGTAAAGGTTTTAATTTCTCCATCAAATCTGAATGAGATCCTTGCTGGGTAGAGTAATCTTGGTTGTAGGTTTTTCTCCTTCATCACTTGAAATATGTCCTGCCAGTCCCTTCTGGCTTGCAGAGTTTCTGCTGAAAGATCAGCTGTTAACCTTATGGGGATTCCCTTGTGTGTTATTTGTTGTTTTTCCCTTGCTGCTTTGAATATGTTTTCTTTGTATTTAATTTTTGACAGTTTGATTAATATGTGTCTTGGCGTGTTTCTCCTTGGATTTATCCTGTATGGGACTCTCTGCTTCCTGGACTTGATTACCTATTTCTTTTCCCATATTAGGGAAGTTTTCAACTATAATCCCTTCAAATATTTTCTCAGTCCCTTTCTTTTTCTCTTCTTCTTCTGGAACCCCTATAATTCGAATGTTGGTGCGTTTAATGTTGTTCCAGAGGTCTCTGAGACTGTCCTCAGTTCTTTTCATTCTTTTTTCTTTATTCTGCTCTGCAGTAGTTATTTCCACTATTTTATCTTCCAGGTCACTTATCTGTTCTTCTGCCTCAGTTATTCTGCTATTAATCCCATCTAGAATATTTTTAATTTCATTTATTGTGTTGTTCATCGTTGTTTGTTTCATCTTTAGTTCTTCTAGGTCCTTGTTAACTGTTTCTTGCATTTTGTCTATTCTATTTCCAAGATTTTGGATCAACAGGAACTTTGATTCATTGCTGATTGGAAGGCATAATGGTGCAGCCACTTTGGAAGACCATTTTGTGGTTTCTTATAAAACTAATGGTATAAGAGGTCTAGCAATCATGCTCTTTGGTATTTACCCAAAGGAGATGAAGATATGTCCATCCAAAAACCTTCTGAGGCATGTTTCTAGCAGATTGATTCATAATTGCCAAAACTCGGAAGCAAACAAAATGCTCTTCAGTAGGTGAATGGATAAAGAAACTGGTCCATCCGGACAATGGACTATTACTCAGCAATATAAAGAAATGAGCTACCAAGCCATGGAAAGACATGGAGGGATCTTAAATGCCTATGACCAAGTGAAAGAGCCAGTTCTGATAAGGATGCATATTGTAGATTTGTAATTCTGTGGACTTCTGGAAAAGGAAAAACTATAGAGACAGTAAAAAGAACAGTAGTTGACAAGGGTTGGGGGGAAGGAGCAGTGAACAGGCAGAGCACAGAGGATTTTTAGGGCGCTGAGACTGCATTGTACGATACTGTAATGGCAGATCCCTGTCTTTATACAGTTGTCACACCCATAGAATGTACAACACAGAGACTGACCCCTAATGTAAACCATGGGATCTGGGTGATAATGACATGTCCACAGAGGTTCATCGATTGTAACAAATGCATCATTTAGTGGGGATATTGACAAAAGAGGGAGGCTGGGGGAAGGGCAGAGGGTATCTGAAAAAATCTCTGTACCTTCCTCTCAGTTTTGCGGTGAACATAAAACTGCTCTAAAAAAATAGTCTTCCAAACAGAACAACTCATTCGTATTGCCAGAGCACAACCACTTTCTCTGAACACCAGTAAATGTACACACAGAAGCACGCTGCGCCCTCCACTCTCCGTATACCTCCTGAATTTCAGAGTAGCTGCAGAAATCGGTGAGTGAGCCCGGATTTCCAGATAATGAATGCAGAGGAAATCAGGGCAAGAGGCAATCACCAGTTTGTGAAACCCCAAATGAAGTCACAGATCTAGAAGATCGTCACCAAGGGGTTGTAAAATATCACTTGAAAAACTCAGTAGATATTTTTTAAATAAAAGTTGGCATTAGTCACCAGCAATCGTCAAGAACCCTTAAGATAATTAAAAAATAAGGCCATTGGTCTTGGCTAGACGTGGAAGCAACCTAAGTGTCCATCGACAGATGAATGGACAAAGAAGATGTGCTACATATATACAGTGGAATACTATTCAGCCATAAAAAAGAATGAAATAATGCCATTTGCAACAACATGGGTGGACCTAGAGATGATCATGCTAAGTGTAGTCAGTCAGACATAGCAGCAGTATTTACAATAGCCAGGACCTGAAACCAACCTAAATGTCCATCAGCAGAGGAATGGATTAAGAGGATGTGGTACATATACATAACGGAATATTACTCACCCATAAAAAGGAGCGAAGCTGGGTTATTTGTAGAGACGTGGATGGCCCTAGAGACTGTCATACAGAGTGAAGTAAGGCAGAAAGAGAAAAACGGTTATCGTATATTAACGCATATATGTGGAATCTAGAAGAATGGTACAGGTGATCTTATTTGCAAAACAGAAATACAGACACAGAGAACAAATGTATAGATACCAAGGAAGGGGGTGGGATGAATTGGGAGATTGGGATTGACACGTATACACTATTGATACTATGTATAAAATAGATAACTAATAAGAACCTACTGTAGAGCACAGGGAACTCTACTCAGTGCTCTGTGGTGACCTAAATGGGAAGGAAATCCAAAAAGAGGGGATATATGTATACATAGAGCTGATTCATTGTGCTGTACAGTAGAAACTAACACAACATTGTAAAGCAACTACACTCCAATAAAAATTAATTTAAAAAAATCTCTACCACTGGGGATTAGGCACGAGCATTTCTTAAAAGATCTCTAGATGTTTAACACGGGCAGGGAGGGTAGAGAAGAAAAATCATTTAACCCAGTTTACCAGGTACCCAATATGGAGCCAGGGCAAGGAGGGTGATTACAGAAAATCTAGATGAGAATCAGCTAGTTTTCTTATAAAAATAACTCATTATTAATCAACTGTTTGGTGTTACCCTAGGCTTTTAAAATAATATGAGGGTTTACCCACAGACCTAACTCAAGAAGCCAGAAATATTGGTAATTGAAAGAAACACAAATAAAATGAATTTGTTAATTATAAGGTGTTTTGGGTAAAAATGTTAGGCGTTATTTGAAGTTTCTATTTAAACGTGATGGTCGATTAAATTTTTTTTTCCGTTTTATTCCTTCCCTTGAAAGCATTTCAGTGTGTAAGAGTGTAGAATGTAGCTATGGGAAAAAAATGTAATGGGATCGACATAATGGGATCTTCCTCGGAAACTGAACATTATGCCACATTTCAATGTCATGCTTTTGAAAATTAGCCGCCATGATTCCACATTCAGCAAATTGCTGTGGATAGAGAAGCATCTTGGCTGACCCAAGACCTCACTAGGTTGGGGAATAGTAGTTGCTTTTTAAACCAGTCTTGGATAATTAGACGAAAAGTATTCCGTTTTCCATCATTTGCTGTTTTCTCTCTTAAAGTAAACGCATTTCACAGTTGCTTTACTTACGTAAATGTAGATTACAAAACAACGTCCACAGTAACAACAAAATAATGTGAAGGGGTCGGACAAGTTGAGTGCTACGGTGGACGTTTTGAAGGACTCTTCATTGGAGAAATGGATGTTCAGATCTCTTAGCCAGCAAGGGCGTGTTATGGAACCAAAATTGAGTCCACTTGCCCGACATGCAGTAAAGCCAGTCTACTGACACCAGGTTGCGGTGAAGGAAAGTACATTGTTTGTTGCAGGTGCCAAGCAAGGATGGGCATCTCATGCTCGAAAGACCTGAACTCCCTGGTGGATTTTAGACAAGGCTTTCTTTTTATCAATTTTTATTGGAGTATAGTTGCTTTACAATGTTATGTTAGTTTCTACTGTATAGCAAAGTGAATCAGCTAGACATATACATATAGCCCCTCCTTTTTAGATTCCCTTCCCATTGAGGTCACCACAGAGCATTGAGTAGAGCTCCCTGTGCTCTATAGTAGGTTCTCATTAGTTATCTGTTTTATACATAGTAGTGTATATAGAATCAGTCCAATCTCCCAATTCATCCTGCCCCCCTTCCCCCACCTCCCTTAGTATCCATAAGTTTGTTCCCTACGTCTGTGTCTCTATTTCTGCTTTGCATATAAGTTGGTCTGTACCATTTTTCTAGGTTCCACATATAAGCAATATTATACGATATTTGTTTTTCTCTTTCTGACTTACTTCACTCTGTATAACAGTCTCTAGGTCCATCCACGTCTCCGCCAATGGCACTATTTCGTTCCTTTTTATGGCTGAGTAATATTCCATTGCATATATGCACCACATCTTCTTTATCCACTCCTCCGTTGATGGACATTTAGGTTGCTTCCATGTCCTGGCTATTGTGTCAGTAGAGAAGGCTTTTTAAAGGCAGCATTAGAAGTGTGGGTTGCAGAGTATGTGATCAGCTTGTGCACAGTTCTCTGATTGGTTGACAGGTAACAGGGTGATGTTTCAGAAATCTCAATCATCAACCCTCTGGTTCCAGCTGGTCTGGGGTCTGCGTGCTGGTGGCATCACGCAGTGAACTTCTTCCGCCTGGTGGAGGTTTCAGTATCTGCAAAACAGCTCAGAGGACATGGCTCAGAATATGATCTGTAGTCCTTGAGGAACCAAAGGTCCTTGACTTTGTGTAATGGCTAAACTATTATTATTTTTTTGTCTTGCTCGACTGTTTTCCTTTGTTTCTATATTTTCTCACTTCTCTGATTAAATTTGCTTTTTGAAGGCCTCGGAGGCTAACGCTTTTTTGCAAATAAGAGGCAGGGGATATCAGGGAGGGATCTGTCCCTGGGCAGGTCCCACAAGGTCCTGCTGGGTTTCAGCCGGTAGTGGTGTCTCAGACTGATTTGCTGCTATAATAAAATACCACAGACTGGGTGACTTATAAACAAGAGACATGTATTTCCCATAGTTCTGGAGGCTGGAAAATGTGGGTTCCAGAGTGGTCGAGTTCTGGGGCCGAGGGAGGACCCTCTCTCCGGGTGCAGACTGCCGACTCCTTAAAGTCGTATCCTCGCCTGGCTAGTTCTCTGGGGTGTCTTTTATAAGGACGTAAATCCCATTCATGGGGGCTCCAACCTCACAACCTCATCATCTCCCAAAGACCCTACCACTTAATACCATCACACTGGGGGTTAAGATTTCAACATATGAATTTGAGGGGAACAAAAAGATCCATTCCATCATTGCAGGTGGGAATGGTAGGGGGTGGCATTGGTCATTAATAGAGATATCACACCTACTTAAGCAGCCTTAGCCCACTGTGTAGGTAACACATCTTATGGACACGTGACTCCGTGGGACCTACTGCCTCATAGTTAGAGAGTTTCTCTTTGGGATGATGAAAAGTTTAGCAGAAAGGCAGTGGTGGTGGTTGAACATCATTGTGAATGTAATTAATCCCATTGAATTGTACACTTAGAAATGATTAGAACATCAAAATGTATAGGGATACACACACACATATGTATGTATGTATGTTCACTTGATTTCACTCAATTTAAGGACTGTTTGAGGAGGCAACATCAGAATATAGTACCCCATGCATTTTTTTCCCAAAAATGAGAGTCCAGATTCCATCTAGAGACGCAAAAGGAACAGAGACTTTCTGGTACTTGAGTTGAGCATAAAATTGGTCACAACTTCTGGCAGATGAAGCAAAAAGGAAAGAGAGAGAGACATGCTCGGTTCCAGGATTTTTGTGTCTGGGTAGAGAGAACTTTTCCCTTTTCTTCCTGCCTCTTCATGAAGAGCAGTTATAGGGTTGCTGATAAAAGAGGAGGTGGTGAGGGAAGGTTCCATGTCCTTTTTTCCTGCCGAGGCTGGCAGGTTCACAGGTGACATTAAAAATAACATTCCAAAGTCTGCAGTGACCTCCCTGACCAGAGACTCTGCCCCTTATATTGTGACTGCCAACACTCTTGAACCTAGAAAAAACGAAAGAAGAGGAAACATTTTCTCCATTAAGCTTCAGCGAGAAAATATCCCTCCAGAAGCATTTTAGACTTCTGACCTCCAAAACTGTAAGATAAGAAATATGTGTGTAGGGAGTTCCCTGATGGTCCAGTGGTTAAGACTGCACGCTTCCACTGCAGGGGGCACAGGTTTGATCCCTGGTCGGGGAACTAAGATCCCACATGGCGCGGCCAAAAAATAATTAATTAAAAAACATATTTTAAAATGAAAAATAAATTTAAAAAAGAAGATAATAAAAAAAGACATATGTGTGTATTAAACCACTAGGTTGGTGGTAATTTGTTACAGCAGCAATAGGAGACGCATACTACACACATTATTTAGTTTTTATTTATGGTCTATCTACACACAGGAGAATATGAGTTTCAGGTGGTCAAAGATCTAGTTTTATCCCCTTCATAAATGGTGGCTTTCTCTTCACCATAAGGCCAAGCAGTGCCTGGAATATTCCAGACACCCATGAAGTTCTGTTGAATGAACTGTCAGTTAACCCCATGTGCTTGTTAATATTTAATCTTTATTACATTTTCATTATCTTAAAATCTGTACTTTTCCCACTGTCGACTCCAGTTCTGGTTCTGCTTTTCGGCCACTGCAAGGTAAATGATCATTTGTTGAACCCAAGGGTCATGGTCAATATTTAATGGACCAAAGGTGGCTCTTTGTGCCTTCTGTGTATGAGAGAGTTGACGTTTTTGACTCTGGAGAACTGCTTTGTTGAAGCACAAGTTTGTGAGGTATAAAAAGTTCTTAAATAGAAAAGTGGCACAGTTAGAGTTGTTTAACATCTAATCTGTAAGAACAGAGAGTTATCTTCTTCTTGAGATGAATTTGCCCATATCGGTGTTGTTCTGTGACCCATTTAGTGTTCTTTGTTATGTTACTTCTTTCAGGGAGGAGGCTTAATTCCTAACATCCAAATTTCTCAGTAAAGCCTTCCCTGCATCTCCATGTGTCCCTAGGAAAGAGTTATCAAAAATGACAATGGCAGTTATAACAATAAATATTCATACAGTAAGAGAGACAGTGGGATTTTGTAACGGCTCACAAATCAAAAGTCTGTCCTGTTTCGTGGACACAGAATTGCAAAATCTCATCTCAAGCACTTGGTGAAATCCTCTTCCAATTTGAAAGCATTCCATTTCAAAATTAGCTACCGTTTGGGGTCTTGTAAGAAGAAAAGGTACTTTAATGGGGCTTAGAAGAGGCGTCCCAAGTATGCATTGTGGTCAAGGACAACAGGAGTTTGAGAGTCATGGGCATGTGAACCAGCCATCCTTGGAAAGAAAAATAGCAGAAATGTCCCCAAAGCACTGATATTAGGAGAGTTATAATATATAGTAACTGAGAACAAGGCAAAGAGCATGGTCAAAGCATTCAACTAAAGGGACAGTTTTCGTGTGTGATACATGGACGGTAGATACACACTCATTGCTGGGAAATATCACCTTCTTTCTTCAATAACCTTTCCGAACTGAAACTAAACATTTTATTGGGATTTTAGCTCTTTTATAGGTCATTCTATTCACTTGTTGCTAATGTGTTATACCCTCTAAGATCGTCCCAGTGGTTTTCTTAATTAAAACAGTCTTCTCTTTTTTTCTACAATGTTGTATTAGTTTCAGGTGTACAGCAAAGTGATTCAGTTACATATATGTTTTTCATATTCTTTTCCATTATAGGTTATTACAAGGCATTGAGTAGAGTTCCCTGTGCTATACAGTAGGACCTGTTGTTTATCTGTTTTATATATAATAGTGTGTATATGTTAATCCCAAACTCCTAATTTATCTCCACCCCCCTTTCCCCTTTGGTAACTGTAAGTTTGTTATGTATGTTTGTGAGTTTATTTCTGTTTTGTAAATAAATGCTTTTGTATCCGTTTTTTTACATTCCACATATAAGTGATATCATATGATATTTGTCTTTGTCTGACTTATTTCACTCAGTATGATCATCTCTAGGTCCATCCATGTTGCTTTAAGTGGCATTATTTCATTCTTTTATATGGGTGAGTAGTATTCCATTGTATATCTATACCACATCTTCTTTATCCATTCTCCCAAGGCAATAGAAATAAAAACAAAAGTAAACAAATGGGACCTAAGCAGACTTTTGCCCAGCAAAGGAAACCATCAACAAACAGTCTTCTTAATCATCTTCCAAGTTTCCCAGAGAAAACCAGCGTTGGAAAGCTTGGGAATATTTCTGGACACAGAAAACGTTATGTGAGTTAGTAGACATCGCTGACGTTTGTTAGAGATGAAAATGAATGTGTGGTTTCTTATTACATTCAGTTGTTGTGATCATGTTATGGATAAATGAGAACAAATCTGATTAATTCTTGTCTGCCCACAGACGATATCCAACAGTAAATACTAGGAAACCCCACTACCATCATGCTTGTTTTGTGATTGAGGATAGAACAGAGGAGCCTACTTTAAACTTGTTCACTTTAAGAGGAATTATCCAAATCATGTTTCACATTTGTCCCATAGAGGTGTATGTCATCTTCTTTTTCTTAAATGCAATTTACAGTGCCCTGAATACCATATAGGTACTAAATATATATCTTACGTATGTTTCATAAATATATTGTGTTGGCAGAAAGTATGACTTTCAATCCTAATAGGTTTTAAAATATTCTTATTAAAAACAAATTGAAGCTCACAAGTGGAAAAAAAGATTTTGTGTAAGTTTTTAAAGTATTTATGGAAATCCACTCTAGTGTATCATCATCCCTCAGCTTTCAGCACGTTACTTGGGTCATTGTGATATATCATAAATGTTGTTTGAATAAGCAACTCCATAATTTTCCCAGCATGAATAAACCTGCGATATATATTTTGCATTGCCTTTCTCTTTAGACTTTAAGCACCTCATTAAAACTCAATAAACAGACTGTAAAGAAATATCTGTCACCTTCACGCACAGTTATTCACCAGCCACATTTGCAGTCAGAGAGCGCGTGAGGTTGATCATCTGCATAATCTTAAAGACAAAGTCCAAGTAGACCAGTAATCCATGTTCCCTACGGACCCATTTTATCTATCAACAGACGCCTCTCCTCACTTGCTATATGTAGGTGAAACAGAAATAAATGGCAGTGTTTCTCGTATCAAGGAAATCAGCCTAGTTGGTGACCGTTTTTAAACACACACTGTCCATCAGACACAGTGCAGTTAGTTCCCCAAGCTATGTTATGTGCTAGACACTTACTCTTCTCCATTCCACAGCTGAGAAGAATGAAGCTTTGAGATCTTTTATTTTTTTTCAATATTTTTTATTGAAGAATAGTTGATTTACAGTGTGTTAATTTCTGCTGCACAGCAAAACGATTCAGTTATACACACATATACATTCTTTTTCATATTCTTTTCCATTATGGTTTATCACAGGATATTGAATATAGTTCCCTGTGCTGTACCGTAGGACCTTGTTGTTTATCCATCCTATATATACTAGTTTGCATCTGCTAACCCCAAACTCCCAATCCATCCCTCCCCCACCCCCTCCCCCTTGGCAACCACAAGTCTGTTTTCTGTGTCTGTTTCTGTTTTGTAAATATATTCATTTGTGTCATATTTTAGATTCCACAAATAAATGATATCATATGGTATTTGTCTTTCTTTGTCTGACTTACTTCACTTAGTATGATCATCTCTAGGTCCGTCCATGATGTTTCAAATGGCATTATTTCCTTCTTCTTTATGGCTGAGTAGTAGTATCCCGTTGTATACATGTACCTCATCTTCTTTAACCATTCATCTGTCGATGGACACTTAGGATGCTTCCATCTCTTGGCTATTGTAAATAGTGCTGCAGTGAACATTGGGGTGCATGTATCTTTTTGAATTATGGTTTTGTCTGGATATATGCCCAGGAGTGGGATTGCTGGATCATATGGTAGCTCTGTCTTTAGTTTTCTGAGGAACCTCCATACTGTTTTCCACAGTGGCTGCACCAACTTACATTCCCGCCAACAGTGCAGGAGGGTTCCCTTTTCTCCACACTCTCTCCAGCATTTATTGTTTTAGACTTTTTGATGATGGCCATTCTGACTGGTGTGAGGTGATACCTCATTGTAGTTTTGATTTGCATTTCTCTAATGATTAGTGATGTTGAACACCTTTTCATGTGCTTCTTGGCCATCTGTATGTCTTCTTTGGAGAAATGTCTGTTTAGGTCTGCTGCCCATTTTTTGACTGGGTTGTTTGTTTTTTGTTGTTGTTGAGTTGTATGAGCTGTTTGTTTACCTTGGAAATTAAGCTCCTTGTCAGTCACATCATTTGCCAATATTTTCTCCCATTCTGTAAGTTATCAAACTTCCAAGTTTTTGCGGTAAAGGAAACCATAAACAAAATGAAAAGGGCTCTGAAATCTTGCATAATATGCCCGAGGCTTTCCTGTAGACTCAAATCCAAGGCTGACTTGACTGATTCCAGTACAAGCAATAACCGGGCTACGGACCTGCGGGCAGATACCCTTCCTATAGAGAGGTCAGTTCTATCATAGAAGCTCACTTAAAGCAATTTACTGACTTGAGAGAATTGAGACCCTTAGGAAAATGTTGAAAAGGGACCCGCATTGGTGGAGGGAAAGAGAGAAAATGGCAGTGCCTGTATCTGCAGGTGATTCCTGCCTAAGGGGTTGGACCAGGGAGGTGACAGAGCTGGTCTCCGGGTGGCACTGTACCCCATGGGCAAATAGTGGGGTTGGATGTGAGGCCATATCTACAGGAGGAAGACAGCTTTCAGGATCCCAGCAGTCCTGTAAAGAACATCCTAGGAAGAGATGGAGAAGAGTGAATATACAAAGGCAAAGAGAGATAGAAAGGCCGGGCATATCCCAGGGGGGCAGTTACGTGTAATGTGGTAGATTTGTAGGCTAAAGGGCGTGTGTAGAGCATGTCCAGAGATGTAGAGATGGGACCACAGGGAATGGCCCTGGATATCCCACTAATGCATTTGACTTTAAAACGAGCTTGCTCTGTGTGTGTGTGTGTGTGTGTGTGTGTGTGTGTGTGTGTATGTGATTGCTAAAAAAGCAGTTACAAGTTGGAAGGAAACGCACACATATTTAAAATTAAGTGTGAAAATCACCTGAAGCTGCCTTCCTATAGAGAAATGCTACGAACTGCTTGATTTCCTTTCGGAGTTTGTATTTCACACACCCATTTGATGATGTTCATAAAAATCGGATCATAAGACACAGTATTCAGCAACTCACGGTTTTCTGTGAAGAGAACTCGGATGTGGTTCTGTGTTTACACATTTAAATACTCTGTATCATGTTATACACACAAAGAGCCTCCCATGATATGGATTCAGCCAACAGAATTCCTGCAACAGATCTCCTGTTCATGGACGTTGAGATTCCTGTCATCCTTATTTTCAAAATTATAATCAATAAGAATTGATTGGATTCCTACCTATTTCTTTTTGTAGATCCTTGCATGACTTATTTCTGTATCTCCAGATAGAGATGTTTTATAGAAAAAGCATTTATGGAAATAGAACTGGTGGGTCAAAGGGGTTCAGATTTCCATTTTCATGAGTTTTGTCAATTTGTATGCGTTGGGGAGCGGCATGATTAGATTGATACTGTAGAAATGCACTGGAAGCAGCACGGTTGAGGCAATGAACTAGAGCTCTTATCTCGGACACTGCGGGTGCAGAATCCTGGGAGTGATGAGGTATGTGAGCTATTCAAGAAATCAGACCAAAAGGATCTGGGAGCCAGTAGAGCTTGAGTCATCAACAAATCCGGAGAAATGATCGAGGGTCAGGTTATTTTTTTATTATTTTTATTTTGTTTTTTTGTGGTACACGGGCCTCTCACCACCGTGGCCTCTCCCGTTGCGGAGCACAGGCTCCGGACGCGCAGGCTCAGCGGCCATGCCTCACGGGCCCAGCCGCTCCGCGGCATGGGGGATCCTCCCGGACCGGGGCACGAACCCGCGTCCCCTGCATCAGCAGGCGGACTCTCAACCACTGCGCCACCAGGGAAGCCCCAAGGATGAGGTTTTGAACCAAAAAGAATCTAAAGTTGGTTCAAAGGGGGTTTGGTTCCAGACTGGCTGTTGCCAAATTTTCATCATCGTGAAACACGTTTACCAATTATCTTCACCTTTTCATTGGCGTTGTGTAATAAACAGACTGTTTATCACTTTGTATTTTGTTTCCAGAATCTAACTGGTTTTAGTTCTATGAATCCATATAATTTCAACTAAAGTACTTTAAGACCTCTGTGCAGCCTCATTCTAAATCATTCTGTGGGGATAGAATATACTTTATGAAAACAGCGCAGGGAATCCCACTAATAACATCATGGGCCCCAGGTTTGGAAACCTATGCTGTAGGAATCATGGGTCCTTCATAAGCATGTTCGATTCATTCTGCTGACATTGGAGATAGCTCTGTGTGATACTGAGCTGATGATGAGATACCATAGAAGCAGCATCAGTTATGACTCGTGTCATTTTTAAGTAGGATGAAAACTAAAAACAGACACAATTTCAATTAGCTTTGCCTATCACGCCTGCAGAGTTTGAATGTATACCCCCCCCCTTCCCTCTCATCCTATCCTTTAGAATCTGTGCCCTTTTGTTAAGTCATAAATGGTTTTCCAATAAGAAAACTTCCCTTTCACCTTGTAATAAACGTACCCAGGGAGTAATTTCCTGTAAACATCCAAGAATATAGATGTGCATTTATTGGCCTGTTTTTCACATTTCTACCTCTGCTGTAATTCTCATTACACAGGTTTCTGTTTGGGCTCATTTGTGTGACCTCAAGTAAATCCTGTCTCTTCTCATTGAAACAATTTCATTTAAACATTTGCTTTTACTCCATTAACTTAAATATTGTGTGTACGAATAGACACACACACACGCTCTCAAATACACACGCACACTCAAATACACACACACACATATATATGTGTGTATGTATATATATATGTGTGTATGTGTGTGTGTATATATATATATATATGTCTGCACACATATATATAAAAGTATGAGGGAGGGATTCTGATATAATAAAGGCTAGTGATTTGCTGTATTTTGCAAATGCTCCTGCTACTGCAAAGGAACCAAATAATCAAAATAGGTCATTATGCAAACGTATACATATATATGCACGCATACATAGAATTCTTTTAGAAATATAGCTGAGACCCTAGATTAATTCTGCGAATTACAGGTGAATACATACCCTGAAAACATAAAAGATATTTTTCTATATTCACTTAGTAATTATTGTCTGTGTAATGGTCATCAAAAAAATGCCTACTGTGCTTATGTAATGAATTATTTCCTAAGAGATAAAGTCCTTTGTGGCATTAAAGTCATGTTAAAACGAACCAAAATCCAGCCACATCTGACCCCTCTGGGTTTCTCACTGTTGACCTGAAGTGGACGGAAAACCATGTGGCCCGGAATCATTCCCCTAATCCCCTGGAATTCAAATGAACGAGAACCATTTAGATCATGTTTCGCTACGTTAAAACACTGAAACGTTCTATTCTAGAGCAATATTAAGACCAAATACAGCGTACGCTATATTCATTTCATTCAGCCTGCAGGTGGGAAATGGGATTTGGGGTTTTTAAGCATCTTTTCCATGAACCAAGTTTTAAAATAACCGCACAGCCACTCAGCACATCCCGTGTATTTGTGTGTGTATTTTGTTCCTTCCACTACTTTGAATGAAACTCAGCATCAATCTCGTCATTAATCTGTGTGAATTCAAATGGTCTCCTTTGTGCGTCTCTTTCGTTGTTCAGTTGTGTGTGGGGAGTGGTAACGGCTTACTGCTTTACAAGCTTCAGTTCAGAGAGAGTAAATCTCAAAAACCAATGTTTCGTCAGCTGAAATGCTGAGAGGATTTGGGGTCCAAGAATGTTTGTCCATGAAAGGAGCTGTTTGTTTAAAATCACTGGCGTCAGCCAGTCAAAGAAAGTTATCTGCTCATCTGGGAAACTGACTTCTGCGGATGCTCGATGTTTGGTAATGTGTGTGTTTGTTTCCCAGTTGATGCGCTGCTATCATGTTGTTGTTCATACAGTCCCACGCTAGGAAACCCACACACATCCTCTGTCTGGGTGATATCGAACACCGTGTTTTGACGGTCAGAATCGGAAAGGAATATGCTGTCATAGGGAACATAAAATGACTTGCATTCATTCTGTCCCTGCAGTGGGGACTCTGACCTGCTTGTCATTTCAATTTTTAAAAAGAACCAAAAAAAGAAAAAAAAAAAAGCAATCCCTGGATGTTGCAATAAATGAAGATTCCACAGCAGACGCTATGGAAACACCAGCTTCCAAAAAACCCACGTTCCTTTGCTCAAGTTCAGAGACACGTGGAGAGCTGTTTCCCTCAGGACTTTTGAAAGGCGAGCAGAATTGCCAAGATCAAGGCTTTCCATGGGCGGCTCTTAGGAGAAGTCAGATTTGCCAGGGTACGGAAGATTAATGAGCCCGCCGTTGGAGAGGTTTTACAAGTCATGTATTCCTGGGGACGGAGGGGCTCTGATTTCATAGCCTCGCGATTTACCATCTGTTGCAAATCCTCCCCATAAACAGTAACCGACTAGGTCATTCCATGAGAGCAGAGAGTAGGAGGGAGGTGGGCAGAGGAGGGATGAGTTAAAAACAGAACAGTTCTGCCAGAAAATTCCTGGAGCCTTTAGAAATGAACCACCTCTTTCCTGAATGTGGGAAGAGAGGCTTGTCTTACGGTCCTTACACGGCACCCAGGCTGCCATTATAAGCCCGTTCGGTCCATAAAGTTGGGTGAAAGAGGCTTTTCTCCCAAGCAGGGTGTGATTCATTTTATGAGAAAGAATGTAAAACGTAAGAGGGATGAATGTGGAGGCCACATAACATTCACGGGCATGAAACACTAATTAGTAATTGCTCATTAAACAAGGAGGGCCTGGAAACATCTGAACACCTCCTCTCATCGTAGCTAATCTCACATCCATCCCCAGGAACCTAGGAGGGGAGTGGGTTTGTACGATATGGCCTAAAGGTACAACCTGGCAGTTGTCATCTTGCATCTACCTGTAGGGCTGGGCCACCGTGAGTCCCGATTATTGTGATTTTAGCATAACAGCAGCAATCACCCTTCTGGCCGCTTTCTTTTGAACCAGACCATTTCTAATCCCCTCCTGGCTCCCATCCCCCATTTCCCACAGGTACTCAGGCAGGCTCTGGAAGGGAAGCCTCATTCTCCTCAGTAGGTGTAAGATCTCATCCTTTATGATTTTGTTTTAGGTTTTGAGAAGCTGGTACTCCGAGGGCCGCTTGAATTGCTGTCAGCTTTGCTCAGGGATGTGTTTGAAGGCATCGGTTCATTTCTGTTATTTTAGGGCTTGGATCAGTTCTGTCTTCATAGAAACACCGCGGCTGCTTTCCATGGTGATTGAATAAGCATTCGTTGAAACGGGTGAACGTCATGGCCCTTGGAATAAAGAAATGGTGCAGAAAGGAAAAATATCATAATTGGGGATCTGGTGTAGGGGCACGTAGGAATGGGAAGTGGGGGGGAAAAAAAAAAAAACAACTTTTTATGACTTTTTTTTTTCCCCAGAAGGCTTATTCAAGACAGATTTGGACATAAAGTTGGGTTAAAGTTTGTGCAAGTATTTAAGCTTGGAGGATGCTTTATAAAATATTCATAGTTTTGAATCTGAGTGGGAGAGTGTCTCTTCCACACAAATGCCTTCAAACATCAGAGGAAAACAGAATTTCCAGGTCAAGATCTTTTTGCAGTGTGAGAGGAGCAGGGAATGAGATAGATTTCGAAAACTGATCACTTTGCCACAATTAAATGCCCGTATTGCCTTATTTGCAGCTTTTGAAAAAGGAAGAATTTAGAATCTGATGCCTTGAGTGAGATCTAATTGCTTAATTTACAGAATCCTCCTATTTTTTAAAATGAAATGTACCAGCCCATGCTATTTCGGGGACAGTTGGGGAGATTTGAATATGCACTGGCTTTTGGCTGAAATTAAAGAATTATAAGTTTCTGCATGTAACTGTGATATCTTCCTTATATAGAAAAATAGAGATGCATCCTAAACGATTTAAGTGTGGCATGACATGATGGGTATAATTTACTTTGAAATTTAAGCATTAAAAGGAGTTAAATGAAAATATTATTGAGGAATTCAATGGGGAAAAGCAAACCTATACTGGTTTTATATACAGTGCACACAGTCTTATACACAGATGCCAACACACACACTGTTTTGCCCTGAAAAACTTCTTTTAGGAGTCTTTTTTGTTTTCCCAAGGAAAACCAACATAGACACAGGAGTGATAACTTAAATCTAGTAAAGTGTATAGGTTTCTGATATTGTCGTGTATTGTAAATATTTTAGATTCATTTCACCTTATATGTTAAGCCCATACAAACCCCCAGATGAGACACTTTATTATAGTGTCAGAAGAAACAAAAACCATTGTAACTCTTATTTACATAATATACTCCTTTCTGCCATGGAAAAGGTGCGCTACACTGTTGCTTCTCATTTATAGGAAGGAAAAGTAAAGAATGAACAAAGTAAACCGTGGAATGTCTTTCCAGATAGCAGCGATGTTGACGTATATTTTGTAGGTGGCAACCCCAAATATCCTGTGTTCTTTCGCAGGGTTTTTAAGTACTGGCGACCAGGCGGCCAAAGGCAACTACGGGCTCCTGGATCAGATCCAAGCATTACGTTGGATTGAGGAGAATGTCGGGGCCTTCGGTGGGGATCCCAAGAGAGTGACCATCTTCGGCTCCGGCGCGGGTGCTTCTTGTGTCAGCCTCTTGACCTTGTCTCACTATTCAGAAGGTAATAAAAGCATCCCCACAGTGCGCAGGGAACCCTGGGACCCAGAAATGAACCCATATTGAATTCTTATTCAAGGCGCATACAGGGCGGCCATAGTCTCTATTGAAACCTCCACAGAAAGTCCCCCAAATGACATGCATGCTCATGCTCTTCTCTTAACTCAGCTTGCTTTCTGATTTTTTTAAATTGAGGTATGATTGACATACACCATTAGATTAGTTTCAGGTGTACAACATAACGGTTCGCTATTGGTATACAGTGGAAAACAATCACCACAGGAAGTCCAGGTAACACCTGTCACCATTTAGTTACAAATTTTTCTCCTTCTGATGAGAATTTTAAGATCTCCTCTCCTAGCCACTTTTAAGTACGCAATACAGTATTATCAACTATCCTAACGATATATTTTTCTCACTTAGACTTCTGGCAAAGAGCGTTGCTTACAATAATTGGAGGCAAATGACTTCTTTAGAAATGCCTACACCCTGCTTTGGCCTGTCTGAGTTTATTTGGACAACTTTAAATTTTATTAACTACAATTTTCATCTTGGGAGAAGAAATAGGAAAGGGAATCAGTATGTGGACGGTGGTTACAGATTTTTAGATTTCGTGATCAACAAAGCTTGTAGCCATATGGTTATAAAGTCACATCTTTGATGCAAACTAATTCAGGTTGATGCCCTCTGGTCCATTGGTGATGGAGGTTCCCAGCAATATCAGATGAGAGATTTTTAAAAGAAAAATCAACAGAAATTGGGTGCAGTGGGCCTGGAGGCACCTTAATAACTTCCTGGCTCTCCCTTCAAAAATGGAACAAAAATAAAAACAAAACAAGAAAATGCAGTCCTGGGGCACTTCGGCAAGTACAAGTGAATATTCATAATAACAGTCGAAATCGTCAAGGTCGTGTTATGTTCCCTTCTGTGTCATTGGTTGGTTTAAGGATTTACCACATCTATTTGAACCATTTTTATGAAAAGCACCTGAAACTTTAAAGGAATTATTTTTCTTTAAAGAGTCTTATATTATCTTTCTTTAAAGTACCCTAAACATGTTTAAAAAAAAGAAAAGAAAAAAAAAAAAAAGAAAAAAAGGAAGTATCATCGTGCCGTATGACAGCATCCCATTTTTTTCCTCTCTTCCTACACATCGTGGACAAGTTGCTGACTCTTTCTGATTGCTTCATTAGCAAGATATGATTGACGATGATTTTTAAGTCTTGTGAAGTCTGAATTTCTTGATTCTTTATTTGGTAATGGCTGAGGAGAGGTAGAATGAAAAGCTTATGTTTGTATTAACCCTTTATTAAAAAAGGAAAAAGCGAGTCAATTAGATAATTAGTGATAACGATTCCCATAGCGTTTTAGAAAATACCTGTATTTTCCCATTTCTCAATGGATATAATCATGATTCTCCATTTACAATAGTCAGGACCAACTCTAGCAGTAATCAAACACATGTCAGCCAAAACTAATGGGGGAAGAGTGTTAATTCCTTAAATCAATAGATCAGAAATGAATATGGTAATGCTTTGCATCATTTCTGCAAAGTAGCTCTCTAAAATCAACCCAGCAATAGAATCAAGAATCAATGAACATACCCAGACTGTTGGCCTTAGGAATTTCACTTGTCGTGATATAACTTAATGAAGTCAACATACACATGGGAAAAAGGTGTTTTCATGGAGTTTTCTACCACAGCATTCTCATGGCAAAGAATGAAAGGAAAAGTTACAAGACCAGAAAGACAAGAACATTGTGAATGACACGTGCATTTACTCAAAGGAACAATAATTTGTTTTAAGAATTGTGCTTAAGATATGCATTAACCTGGGAGACATGATATGAAGAGCTCATTCAGCAAACCATCACCTTGGCCGGGTACCACATTCCCTTTTGACCCTGTCATGGACAGGGATGCCATTCCAAGCAACTCTCAGATCCTGATGGAGCAGGGGGGAGTTCCTTAATTATGACATCAGCATACTATGCAGATACGGGACACAGTTATACACAACAGACCAAAGGGAGGGAAAACACCAAGAAGGAATGATACTAAAAATATTAAAGTATCTCCTATTTTATAGTATGAATTATAGGTGACTTTTTCTTTAATTTTTCAGGTTTTATCCCAGGTTGTATTATTTGCCTACCAAAACATACATACACACACACACACACACACACACACACACACACACACACACACACA